>NW_024581684.1:0-51961 GCF_017639235.1 Corvus kubaryi
ACCTCCCCTCTGGTCCCGGGGGGGGGGTGTGCCCGCCGGTGCCGCGCTCGGTCCGCGTCCGTCCGCCCGCGGTGCCGCCTCGCCCCGGCCGCGCTCCTTTGTGCGCGGCGCCCGGCAGCGCCGCCGCTCCGCCTGCAACAAAGGGAGCGGAGCCGAGAGGCTGCTGCTGCCGCCGCCGCCGCCGCGGAGGGGGAGGAGGAGGAGGGAGAGAGAGAGCGAGAGAGAGAGAAGGGGGAGGAAGCACACGTGATGGCAGCCCCCTCCCCCGGGACCAGAGGGGAGGTGAGGGGCTTCTCCTCGCTCGGCGGGCAGGGCGAGCGGCGGCGGCAGCGCCCGCCCTCACGGCGGGGCCGCCCCCGCAGGGAGCGGGTGCGGGGTCCCGGGGCGGCGCCGGGGCGGTAGCGGGCACAGGCGACAGGCGTGCGGGGATAGCACCGATGGGTGAATGGAGCAGAGAGGGTCCCCGGGCGCGTCGAGGAAGAGAGACCGCTGGCACAGCGTTTGCCACTCTTCGGGGTGGTTTTTTATTATTCACTAATAAGCCGGTGTGAGCGGGGCTGGGAAAGAAAGCAAAGAGACTATCTCTGCTATTGATTAATTGTAAGGGTTGGGTTTAATTTTTACTGAACGGAAGTCCAGCACATATAGCAGGAGCATTTGTACCAGTCCAAATAAATTAATATATTTACGGTGAAGGCAGTGAGTTTTCTAACACTGCTTTTACTATCTACGTGTTTTCCAGTCCCTTACATGGAGACACTTCAGAGGTCAGAAGCACTGCACAGGCTTGAGTGCAGATGCTCAGCATGTATCTGTGTGGCTGAAAGCTTTGTGTAAATTGACAGCACAGTGACTGGTTTTACATAGCGAAAACACAAGGCAATGCTTTACATTCAAGGAGATTTTTTCCTGTCTCAGTTGACACATTTCATGCAAGTTTTTTAATCCACTGTGCAAGCCATTTGTTTTTCAGGAACAAAAACTGCCTCTTTCCTTGATGTCTCTGCTGCTACATGTCGCTGATGGGCTGTATGGTGTAGACCTTGTGTGAGGAGTTTTGCCTTGCACTAAGGTATAGCTCTTGTGTGAGGAGACCTTTGAGTAGTTTGTTAACCAGAGCAGTCAAGAGCAAGGCCATAAATCCAGGAGTAAGCTTTGGGGAGGCACAGTGATCAGACACATAAAGTCAGATTGTTGTCTGCTTAAATACAGCAGTGAAGAAGTCCTGTATTACTGAGAGAGCAATTTCCTTTTGGCATAGGGGGTTCAGCACTGGCTGCCTCTGCCAAGTAAATGTCCTTCTGTAATTACTTGGTGATGCTAGATGTGAGAAGACCTCTCCTCCTCCCCTCCTTAACGTGGGGCACATTAAATCGCATGGAACTGGGTCTGATGAAACTGGGCTGCTGCGTGTGGTACAGTGGCCAAGATGTTCAAAGGTCCCTAGGTTTGCATGCTGCTCTCTGCTCTGCTAAGCAGATAAACCTTTGGGATCTTTGGCTCATGGGACTGGCACAGATGTTTTGAAGGCAGTATTTTGCTGTTGTAGGAGAAAATGCTCTGTATAACTCGTTCCATAAACACATCCAGATCCATCTTACACTAAATACGCTGTTTTCCTGTACCTCTTGTTGAAGGGCTGGACCAGAACAGCTCATCTCAAACACATTCAAGACCAGTTCATACTCATATGTCCTTGTGCCATCCAGTGTTTCAGTTAGTCATTTCTCTTTCCCCTGAATTTAAATCTATAATACATTTATAGGCAGTAGTCATAGCCACTCTTTGCTGGTCTAACCTATCAGTACATTTTATTAGTCTCCTCCTGTAAGACAGAGCCTCTGTAACTCAAATTTTACTGCATTAAATAAAGTTTGGATTCAGCTTTCTTCAGCATAGCTGCAATTTGTAACAGCTTTTTACAAACTATTGCCAGTCTCTGCAATGGAGGTAGTCTCTCCTGGTTTCTTCCAAAATTACCTTTTCTGATACAGCAAATTTGCTTTTTATATGGCCAAATCTTACTGATGGTTCAGGTCATGCTGTGAGTGACAAATACAGGCTACTCCTTGTATTTGTCATTTACAGTCAATAATAAGAATAATAATGCTTTTTATAAATGTCTAAGTGCATGACCATATCTTTTCCATTATTCATCCCATTTCATTTATTCCAGTCCTCAAGATTATATAGTCATGTCTACAATATATTCTGAACCTCCTTTCTATTAATGGTTTTACACAGTTCTTTGTGTCCGCTTCCACATAAATTAAAAATTACGCAATACTAACTATTGGTCTCAGAACAAATTTTAACAGTAACAGTACTTCTCCCAGTTCAAACATCCCCCTTCCAGGGCAGTGGGTAGTCAGCTGTAGGGAGTTCCCAACTGAATTTACAGCTTTGTTTCAGTTCCCCAAGTCTTTCCGCTTAGCTAGGCAAACTATATCCTGGACACATAGAATGGTTTGGGACAGAAGGGACCTTCAATACCATCTAGTTCCAGCCCTCCTGCCATGGGCAGGGACATCTTCCACTAGACCTGGTGGCTCAAAGCCCCATCCAGCCTGGCCTTGAACACTTCCAGGGATGGGGCATCCACAAACTCTCTCAGTTTAGAGTTGCTGCCTCTTGTCCAATCTGTATAAACCCTTGTAACAAGACCCTGTCCAGCTTTCTTGTAGGCCCCTTTCAGGTGCTGGAAGACTGCTCTAAGGTCTTCCTGGAGCCTTTTCTTCTCCAGGCTGAACAACTCTAACTCTCTTAGCCTGTCATCATAGAAGAGGTGTTTCAACCCTCTTGGTGGATCATCTCTGTGTCTCTTTTCTGTACTCGCTCCAACGAGTCCACATCCTTCTTATCTTGGAGGCCCCAGAGCTGGCCACAGTATTCCAGATGGGATCTCACAGGAGTGGAGTAGAGAGGGAGCATCATCTCCCTTGATTTTGATGCAGCCCAGGACATTTCTGGGATGCAAGCGCACATTGCCAGTTCATGTAGACATTCTCATCAACCCTCATGTCCTCCTCAGAGCTGCTCTCAATCCATTCTCTGCCTGTATTTGTTCTTAGGATTGCCCTGATCCAGGTGCAAAGATCTTGTGCTTTGCCTCACTGAGTATCATGAGGTCCACACAGATCCACCTCTCAAGCCTGTGAAGGTCCCTCTGCATGGCATCCCTTCCCCCTGGCGTGTCAGTCGCACCACACAGCCTGGTGACATTGGCAGACTTGCTGAGGGTGCTCTCACTGCCACTGTCCTTGTTGCCAACAAAGATGTTAAACAGCGCCAGTCCCGATACCAACCCCTGAAGGTATCACTCATCACTGGACTCCACTTGGACACTGAGCCATTGCCTGCAACTCTCTGAATGCGACAACCCAGCCAATTTCTTATCCCCTGAGTGGTCCATCCATCAAATCCATGTCCCTCCAATGTAGTGACAAGGATTTTGTGCAGGGCAGTGTCAAATGCTTTGCACAAGTCCAGGTAGATGATGTCAGTTGCTATTCCCTTATCCACCACTGTAGCCCCATTGTGGAAGGACACCAAATTTGTCAGACATGGTTTGCCCTCAGTGTGAAAGCTTTTAACAAGTCCAGATGGATGGTAAGTAAATTGTATGGGGTTTGGTTTTGGCTTTTTGTTGCTGTTGTTTTTTGACTCCTGGGATGAATGACATGCCATTTTTTATCTAGAAAAGCCATATCTGAGCAGTGCTATCTGTCTCGAAGCATCTTTAGCTAGTATAAAGTGAGTGATACAGTCATGTTTGATTGGCAAATTCACACTGTGCCAGCTGGGTATTCATTTCTCTTCTGTTCTCTGATACATGTATTAAAAAAAAAACCCTAAACACTTTCCTGCCAGCTTTAAAAGCAAAGGAATTCAGAAAGAATTCGAGCAAGCTGCTTCTGTAGAGCAAATTGTTGCAGACAGAGGGAATGCCACACCAACAAAATGACAGATCCTGTATGTCTTTGGGATCACACTAAACTCTGCCACATTTGGTAACTTCCCTCTTTGTCAAGTAAATGTAACTTTATTGCAATTATCCAACAATTTCACTTTTGCTCACCTCCAACTGCTCTTCTGTGAAAGTAGGAAGCCATACAGATTGTTGAAAATTGTCATCCTTGGTGAGCTCTTGAACACCAGCAGCAGTTTTTAAGTCCTCTGATGATGCAGACATAATTTCTGCCCCCGTCCTCCCTTATTTTTCCCCAGTAGTTCTAGAAATGAAGATGTACAACCAAAGGGAAGCAGGGAATATGAAAGAACAGAGAGAAGCTGCCAGACTAGCAAGAGTGATTTCATTTGCCAGAGATCTGGATACCATACAGATACACTTAATTGTGAAAACACTGTTTTATTTTGTCTTGGAGAGCAAAAATCTATAATTTAGTGAAACCATCAAAGCATTGTTTGGAGCTCCCTGTGGCCTTATGCATCAGACAGTAGAATCCTGCTCTTGCCAGGTATTTTGCCAGAGAATTGTATTTACTAAACTCAACTTTCCTTCTTACCCAAAAATCCCTTCCCAACTTCTGTAATTGTAAAGAAAACATCAAAAATATTAAGAGTATAAACTAGGACAGTGTTCACAGAATCAAAGAAACGCAAAAATGTTGAGGCTGGAAGGGACTTCTAAAGGTCATCTGGTCCAACTCACTGTGTTCAAGCAGGGCCACCCTGAGCCAATTGCTCAGAACTGTGTCCAAACGGTTTTTTACCATCTCCAAGGATGGACACTCCAAAACCTCCCTAGGCAACCTGTACCAGTGCTTGGTCACCCTCACAGTGAAAATGTGTTTCCTGATGTTCAGAGAGAACCTCCTGTGTTTCACTTTGGGCTCATTGCCTCTGGATTTAAATTAAAGATGATGTCTAATGAAATCTGGAATCAGCGTCAACAAAAGACCCAGGAGTTCTCTCATATAAACTATTTCACTTTTGTTACTTGACCAAAAATACTCAGTTAATGCAATAGTTGAATTTATTTACCTATCTCTGTTAGGGGGTTTGTGCCCAAAATCTCAAATGACACTTACCTAATCTGCCACCTTCAGTATTTGCAACTTGGATAGTACGACTACGGACCTTCAGTATATAGTCCCACTGTATTCTGATAAAATAAAATGAGTACAAAACCAGCAAAGAACCAGGTGGCACTGGCTATATCATTTAGCTGCATACATAGTTCATTAGCTATTAAACTTTGTATTTAATTGAATTTTTTTTTCAGCACCACAGAATTTCTTCTGTGTTATTCCTGAGTTCTTCAGCAATCAGATGCACAGCCCAGGATTTACAATGACATCAGATTTGGGAGTCTATCCAGCAGAGCCTGCACAGGTTGTTCTTGCCACACTTACCATGCAAACATAACTGTGGAGAGGTTTTCTTGCCTGGAAGGCTGAACAGAAGGAGTGTTTAGCATAGTACTCTCTTGCTCCTTTCCATCCAGGACTAAATATGTGGCACCAGTCTCAGACCAATACTTGCCCTCTGTCAAAGTTCATATGTCTAACTTTTGGTGCAGAAGCTTGTTCAATTGATTCAAGCATCTAACCCACTCAAAGCTGGGGGAAAAAAAGCCAGTTTAGGCCAAACTGTATTTGCTATCACAGTAATGAGGACAGAGTGAGGGGAGGGCAAGAGCTCAGTAAAGCTGGGCTTGATGATGCTGCTCCTAAGAGATGGGAAAGAGTGATGCCTTGATGGGGCTATCTAAAAACAGAGACTAGAAAAAATTAAGAGGATAAAAGTGGGTATTTATTGAAGGGCCTTCAGGTACACTTTGGGCAGTCAAAACCCTTCAGAGAGGCTACACCCAAAATAGACCTCTGGGTGATGGTTTTTCATACTTTTATAAGTTTGGTCCATTTGCATATTGGGGTTAATTCTCCAATTACAATTTCAGGTAATGAAGTCATTACCCCAAGTTTGTTCCCCACCTTTAGAGGCTTTGTTTACATATTTTAGGACCTGAGACAGTAAAGTGTCCTTGAGTTTCAGGCCTAGAGAGGAATTGTTTTTTCTGACCAGAATGGGAAAACAGTAGCTAACAGGCTACATAGAGTCTTAGACTTACACACTAAAGCATTACAGGATATGAAAAATATAAAAGCTAAAATCCTAAGGCATCAAGAGAGGGGTGACTACTACTTGTGCCCTCTCCCCACCAGTGTAACTTCATCAAGGCTCTGGGGCACGCAACACAGGCAGTGGCACAGTGGCCATTTTACTGCCCCCCCAGCACCCTGCTGTGTCCTTTTCCAGTGCATAAAGCTGCCTCAATGCCTCACCAATTTTTAAGGCAGCAATGTGCTCAGGCTAGTTGTTATTGGGAAGCTGAGAACTCTTTCCCTTGTGCTATGCCACTCTGTTTTGCATTTTCTCCCCCACTCCTGTAGTTCTTCTCTATTCCCCTCCTTTTATTTTAATCTTTAATTTTTCAGATGTTTCCCTAGATTTTATGCTTTTCCCTTTTCCATTCACCATGGTGCCAGATCTGTTTCTCTTCTTGGAGTTGTTTTGCCTCTTCTTTCCCAGAATATTTTTTTCAGTCAAAAGGCATGACTAAAAGCCCATTTGGGTCAATAAGATGATTTTTAAGAACCAAGTTGAATATATATTTCTTCTCATTGAATTTCCTGTCAAAACGTCCCCATGAGTCAAGAAATATTACTGAGCCCACCTTGCTGCTGGGAAAACCAGGACACCGAGAGATTTCTTTTTCTAGCAGCAACCACAGGACACAAAGGATTCTGTAGCCATCACAAAACAAAATCCTTCATTTCAAAACCCAGTTTCAAACACATGCCTCTCCAGCACACTTTGGTTACTCCCAACTCTAACACCTTCTGTTGACTTTTATTCAGAGTGCTGGCAGGAACAGTAGGGGAAGCTTCAAAACATTCTCATATGAGCTGTCACTTAGCCCCTTCACATCTTTTAATCTTTCCTAATTAATCAATTATTTAGTACATTAATCAGTTTGTTTTCTCAGTTTCTTCTAATCTGTTGACATCTCTCCTTCAAATGCTTCCAGAATAACTGCTGATAAGTAAGAGGGATTTTCAGATGCTGATAAATGCTTTTGTCACTTATTGATCAGACTGTTTTGGTTCTTTGTTAGTGAATTTTATTTAAACTGTAGCTAATTCCCAGCACGGTAACCTGTATGTGCCTGGGTGTGCCTGGGTGTACCAGGAAGGTCACGCCTTACTCTGTTCTGCAAGTTTTCCACTGTGTTCATAAAATCATGACAATTTTTCAATCCTGCTTTTAGCTTTTGGCATCCTCAAAGGCAAAAATATAATTTATTTCATTGAACATGATCTCCATTGCTCCAACAGTTCTGTATTCTTCATCAGATGGGTATTCAGTTTGCTTTAAGTTTAATCTTCAGTTAATGAGTACTAGGGCTCTTGCCAATTATACCCCTTGCTTTGAGAATACCATTCACATTGTTATCTGCAATTCTTAATCAAAATTCAAAAGCAGATTAAAGAATGACATGTTTTATGCTGTGTTTAATTGTCCCCAATGACTGGTTTCAGTAGTACATTATATGGTAAAATATTCTCAAACATTTTTGTCAAGGGCTTCTGTAATGTCAGTTTTATTTTGTTTTAATTTTTGCTGCAGAAGCACACAAGTGGATGCAGCATACAGTTTGTCAGCCCACTGAAGTCATTTAAAAAGGGACTATTACTTCCCTGTGCTGTGACAGTATGTAATTCAGAATTACATAAGCTTGTCTTTATTGTTATATTTCACTGCATTTCTCAGTCTGTTTTTCTCCAGCCTTTTGCTGTTCTCATACTCTGGTTTTGCATAACTTTTCAAAGTTTATTAACCATTTTCATCATGCTGTACATTGATTTCTGTCATTATACTGTTAGCCTTCTCAAGCATAGCCATATGCATTGTTATGAACAGCTCTATTTCTCAGGCTTGTATCATTACCAAACAGTCCAAACTTAATTTTCTTAGTTATTTTCATGTTTACACAACACAGACAGATTACCTTGCTCTCGATCCACGTTATAGATAATGCTTATAAGCACAAAAGCAATTACATTATCATTATGTTAATATGTAACAATATACTTAGAAGAGCAGAACTATCAAGAAGGAACTGCATGGTTTTTTAGCATAAAAAATGATTGTGGCATATAAAAGAAGAATTAGACAAGGTGCCAACTCTAGCCTAATGCACATTAAGGTTAGTGAGATATTATGGTCTAGAATAATGACATGCTTAAATTGTGATATATTCGTATCTTGTTTCTCCATAGCTACTTCACTCCAAAGGACTTCTGAAACTCATGGAAGCTCAGTATGTGTCCATTAACATAGTAACATCCTTTTTCCAGTGGAGCACATTTCTAAGTATTTGCAAGCCGTGACTTATAAATGGGAGGTTTATTTGATTCCCAGAACCTTGTGAAATCTCCTTTGGTGGATAATAAAGCCAAATGAATACATTTCCAGAGGAACTTGTCTAATATGATTACATTTGTGCCCAGAAATATGAGACTATTAGGGATTTAGATTGTCCAGAGCATCAGCTATCTTGTTCCATATGTTTCTGTCTGTCTGATGTCTGTTCTGATGTCTTGATGTTTTCAAGGGAAGAACAAGACCTATTGGGTGAGCTGTCATTCTGTGTGACAAGTGACAGCTGATGCACCTTAAATAGGGTGTACCTGGAAATATGGCACTTTCGGTTTGTGCATAATAATGGTTTTGTTGTGAATTAGGATGATTTCACAATGGCTTGCCTTCTTTATTTTTTTTTAAAGTAGCTGTACAAAGCATTTCCATCACTTATACAATTGTAATAAAGGTCTGAATCCAGCTTCAATCTTTTTGACAGAGTGATTTAATAAGTAGTCTCTTCATATGAATAGTGAAATTTCTGCTTGGAAAGATAGGAGATGAATAGAAATGTTTGCAGATAGAGCAAATCTTTTGACTCACTGTAACTACATGATTTGTTTGTAGACATCAGTGTCTCCTGTCCAAGCTTCCACTCAAGAAATGTTGTGTCTCTTTCCCTAGATGGACATATTGCAATGAACATTACTTTGTTTGAAGACCACCTGCTTCTGACAGATTAAAAGCACTTTCTGTTTAAAGACTGAGCTGCTTCTGTGGGATACTTCCACCACAACTTTGCTGGGTTGCAGTGGCCAGGAACTGTTCTCCAGACTTCCCAGGCCATCAGCAGGCTGTAGGGCTTTCCCTCTTTGGGCACAGATGACTCTGCTATAGGGATGAAACCTCATTGCCAAGTTACCTAAATACCCGGAATCCCTGTTGTCTCCTAACACATCCCAGTTTCCCAGCTGGAGCCTGGAGGAGGGCTACCTTTTCCTTTTCAGAGGCACATGTCTGGTGCAAACACATCCAACATAGAGCATTTGCATATGCTCTTGAAACAGCATTGCTCTATATTTAATGGTTGGGGTTGTTTTGTAGAAAATATGGACAGCATTAGGGCACAGATTCAGTAGGTATTGCAGTACAGTTGCAATTACACAGTTTTTAAATGTGGAGCTTTTTCAGCATCACAGGATGCTTCTAAGCTTGTAACGTTCAAGTAAGTCCTTCTCCCTGCCCGAGGATATGTGTTTTGTGTTGGGAAGTGGCACTAATTGCTTGTAAGTAGGGAGCAAGCTAAATTGTCTGAAATATATCAATCAATATGAAAGCACCCGCTAAAACTATTAAGAGAGACGCACTCCATCTTACACAGAGAGAAATTACATGACTCTCGTGCAGCCCCAAGAGATGCCATGAAATGTTATTTATATTTGATTATTTTCTCCCTCCCCAAAAGACATGATGTTGTGGATACAGATGTGAGTCATAGTTAACTTTCCCAATATCATTAATCCCTTTGTTCTTCATCAAGTCATGCATGCTATGCTGATGCTTCAGATGATGAAAGGAGTTTTAGTTCACAAGACCCTGAACTTGCTGCACTTCTTCCTTTTATAAAGAGAGAAATGGAATTGCATCAGAGCCACAAAAAAGTGCAGATTGCTCTAAAAAGACATATTTTACCAAAGCGCTTTCTATGCCTACTATCATGGTCTGTAGTGGACTTACTGTTGACACAGCTCTGGATATTTATATTCCTTCAGGAGCAGCACAACATGATTCTGAATGTCGTGTGGAGCTTGACAATAGGATTGCTACCAAAGGAAAGAGAACTATTTCTGAACCGTGTTCTGAATTTCAATCTGCACACAATGAACTTTCACATGAAGGCTGATGGGAAGTGAGAAATAAGATGCTTTTGATAGTTGAGTTGAATTTTATGGAACATTTTTTAAATCTTGTATTGATTAATAACCAGTATCACTGAAATAACTCATTTCTAAAAGAATGTTTAAGTGAATTTGTAGTAATTATGGTAGTAATCTGCTTTTAAGGCTCCATTCTTGGAATAAGAAATGTTTCTGTTTATTCAACATAATGTTTTAAATTGAGCAAGAGGACATATATCACAGTTTCTCAATTCCATTTTTCTCTCTGTCACTTGAGGTGTTTGAAATGTGCAACATCTATATTACTTATGTACATTATTTTGAAATACATTTTAGCATGCAGGAAAGTATGTTTTCCAGATGGATGTATCAGGTGTATTGGTGCCAGTGCCCCTAGAGATGCACCTGGCATGCACTGCTGGGGATAAAGGCTCTTGCTTGAAATAGCTTCCTATACATACCATCTTTTCACATTATACCCACTTCTAGAAAGAATCTATCCCTAGGAACAAATGGTGGAAGGGCTGTTAAAGTCTCCTTATGCTGTACAATATCACAGTTTCTCTGGCACAGCTGCTGCTGGATGAGCACAGAGCCAAATCCGGTCAGTGTAACTGAGGATAAAATGTTAATCTCTTCTCACACTAAGAAAAGAGGTGCTTTGCATTTGCCCTCCAGACTGCACGTGCACTTTTCACAGCCTCAACATACAGGAGTCTCCCACACCATCAGGATGGGTTTTTGTTATCCAGGTCTTCACTTCCTCTTCAGGACAAGACCCATAATTTGAGGTCGTGCTGCTCACCCACTCATGATTGTGAAAAGGACAGGCTTGCTACCAAGAAAACCAAAAAGGACAAATCAATGTGCATGTCTTGGAGGTGGATTTGGTATCCTTCTCCTTTCACTATCCACCACTAGGCAGGAACAAAATCCAGCTTATGTTTGCCTTCTGGGAACCTGCAGTACCCAGAGCTGTCAAAGCCACATCCTTCACTGCCTTCCTGAAAACCCTTTCTGCAAGGCAGACAGTGGGCCAGGAAGAAAAAGAAAACCTCATCTGTCATGTAGTGCTTCGTTTTTGGAGTTGGGAAGAGTCTGAAAGCTCCTCAGAAGGGAGCTTAGCAAACCTCCCTACTCATCTGAGACACTGCCATGGCACAGCTGGCACAGCGAGAAGCACCATAGCTGATGCTTACCAGAGCCACAGGTTCAGACAACCTGATTTGTCACATCTCTGATTTATTTTAGTGTACAGTTGAAATGAAAGACACTGAACTGTGAGGAACATTGTAGTCATAGTGATGATGAACAGCACAAGTGCACTTGAGCATATATTTTATTAGAAAACTATTGCTGTACATGTTCGTTATTTGCAGACTGACTCCTGTAGGCAATAAACTCTTGTAAAATATCACTGTCCTGGTGGTGGGTTGTTTTCTATATTATTATAGGATTAAAAGATTTCAGTTTGAAAAGTCTTCCCCCAACATACACTTATGTGGACTTGGCTTTGTGTTTTTAGAAAAGATGATAAAATGTTGGGCTTTGAAGCTGGCTAAGAGCCAGGCACCCACGAAAAAATCCATCTACTTATTTTCCTCTGCTATAGCTGAGCAGAAGAGAGGAAATTAAAACAAAAACTTCATGAATTGAGATAAGGATTAGGGGAAAAAACACTTTAAGGGAAAACAGGTTCAAAACTTACAACAGTATAAAGAAGGTTTATTATTAATAGAATTAAAAGTAAAAAGGGTAATGAGAACCAAAGCAAATCTTCAGAACACCTTTCCTTCCCAGTCCCTCCCTCTTTCCACTGTCTGTGCAAGGAAACAAAACATGGGGTTTTGGTCAGTATTTCACTTCTTAAAAATCATTCTTCAGTATGTTTAAGGAAAAGAGTTTCTTCTGCTGTGCTGTGGGATCCTTCCCACGGGAGACAGTTCTCTGGGAACTTTTCTAGCGTGGTTTTAACTTCCACAAGCAGCAGTCCTGCCCAAACCTCCTGCAACGTGAGTCCCTCCCACAGGCCAAGCCGTCTTCCTACAACTGCCCAGCGTGAGTCATTTTAGTTCACGGGGTTTAGTCTTTTAAGGATGAGCTGTTTTAGTTTGGAAGCAAGGGTTCTCTATCTGTGAAAGCAAGGTTCATCTCTCTCTGTCCAAGTTCCTCCCTTGGAACAGCTTTCCAAGTTCCTCATTGGATTACAGCTTTCCAGCATCCACGTGCTCCAGCGTGAGTACTCTTCTTCACGGGCTGCACGTGGATCTCTGCACCCCCAAGCACCTCATGAAAAACAGGAGGGCCCCAGCCACACGGTCCCCAACTAGACTGTTTTTAAACTAGCACATACAACTATCCCTTTGAAAAAAAATCTGTTTCCCTTAAGCATTTAAATGCTGAGTTGAAAAGCAGCTTGCAAATACCTATGATACATAACTAAAAATCCCATAAAATTCTATCATACACTTTTCTTAGACATCTAAGAGAAAAACAATACAGCTGATTTGCTTCTGTTTTCGATAGACTATTGTGAGAGAACGAGAAAAAGGCTCCTGTTAATTTATGCTATCTGGGAGGAATGATGTGTGAGATACCTCCCCAATAAAGGATTAGAAGTGAGATAAGTTATTAATAAACTAATTTTTTTTTGGTTGAAAAAGTTCTTATTTTTATGGCTAGACAAATGAACATACATTTCTGATATTAAAAAGGCATTTTTCCACTAGGAGAGAGAAATAAAGTAAGCCAGCAATACAACAGCATGATGTTGCTATTTCAAATGTCTTATTATCAATTTGAGCTATCTGACTAATGAGATACAGCAAGAGCTCTGCTAAAAAATAGGTAATCTTTTTAACATTATAAAAATGCAATTAGAAAAGGAAATATAATATGCAATTAGGAGGAATTTAATATGAAGATATAAAAATAGGTTCTTCTCATGTGTAGGCTCAAAGACTTATTTATAAATTTGTTGACTCATAAGATACAAAAGGCCAGGCTCATCTAGGGAAAAAAATGCTGATTTTGGAGATACTGTGCTGCCCTTATCAATGTCCTGGCTAGATCCAGGCTGGGACCTACTAACTTCTGTTTGTCCATCCAGCTACTGTATGTTTTATGTATTAATACACAGACTACCTCAGAAAAGCTGAATTTGGAAGTGTAGATACAAGGAAACTGAGGAATAACATCTGGAAGTTTAGGTAAATTCTCAGATTAGGGTATATCTACTAATTTTTTACTAACGTCTCCAAATGCCCTAAAGTCTAGAGGAGCCTCATGCCTGAGAGAGCCCAGCATCCAGCAGTTTCCATTTTTGGGCTCTCTGGAAAACCTGTCTGCCTATTTTGAGGTCTAAATGTCGACAGCTTGCCAAACTCTTCTTAAAAATCCAGTGTTTAGAGTCTGCTTCACTTAAAATAAAAGCTGTGACAGTGACCATTCTAATTTGCAGAGACATGCAACTTCTGTTGCAGCATCTTTCCACCACCTTTCAATTGCTCCTAACTTTGGTATACTAATTTATTCTGGGTAGTAGTGTTCCAATTATGGTTTCAGCACAGCAACATTTTCTTTTGAAGTGAAATGCCAAGCTCTGTTGTGTTATTTTAAACTCTGCATGGTAAGGCACGAAGTAGTGAGCCCTTTATTTAAAACAACTAGCATTTTTTCATTATAAAATGGCTTTTAGCAGTATTTAAGGAACTGTGGTTTCTCTATGATTTATTGTTTGGTGCCAGGGTTGGCCTTGAGTAAAAAACCAGGATCCCTTCTTTTGTAAAAACCAGTAATGGGCAAGTTATCAATTTCCAGGCCCATGCCCCTTCCACATATAGTTTTTTTTTGTCCAACCTGGAAAACTGACAAAATCTCTTAAAATGCTAGGAAAACACTCTTATGCTGTTCCAGCATTTCAAGACAGCACTGTGCATGGAGGAGGGAGATATGCCAATTAACCAGCACCCTTTTGCCCCTTCAAATCACCCGAATATTCCTTGGTTGACAGGAGGTGTGCCCCAAATTGACTCAGTGTACCTGCTCACTTCACAGAGCCCACAATTTCTCAAAGTCACATCTGTAGCTGCAGAGATAAAAACTTGGCAATAAATTGCCAAGGCCAAGCAAGGTCACCGCAAAGCCTGGGTTCACATTAGCAGGCATTGCAGCAAGCAAGAGGAGATCTGTAAAGCAGCTGGTTCTGAGGACTTTTCAGCCTTTTAATATGCATTTGAGGATGTCTTCCTTCAGCCAGGTTAAAGTTGGTGCCTGGAGCACCACACCTATTGGCATCTGGACTGCACCTTTCAGTTCACTTTTATGCAAAAGGAATCAAATTCGTATATTCAGGGCCCCCTCCATAACGGGATCAAAGCAGGGCCATTAAGGAGGACTGGGAGATGCACTCAGGGACTGTGCTACTGATCCACACTCAAATAACAAGGTAGATATACCCAAAAGAGAGTAAATGTCTGTGTTTTCTGTGTCTGGGAGGTGCCATTTCTCTGCAGGGAGGTTTGCTGTCTTCTGCTCCACAGACAGCTGTGCTTCCAGGAAGAAGATGATGAAAATACAACCCTGAGTGAAGAGCTGTGGATCTGTGGTTCCCAAGCTGCATTAAAGTGCTGGGGAGATGTGAAGAAGTGAAGAGAGGAGAAGGCTAACCTACTGAAGTTTACTAACAAACATTATAGCTTAAATTATACCAGTATGATCACTTGCTTTACTGATTTAATATTTATTAACAACACAGAGAGTGAACCCACAGAAAGCAAATGGCACAACTTGTGAGCTTTGCTCTCTGTTGCTAAGGCAATGGTAGAAAAGGCCCAGTGTACTGCTATGCATCCACAGAACACTGTTATTGATCAGCCTACAATGTAGAATTGCACAGCAGAGTTGTATCAATTTATGTTTAAAGAGTTGTTCTGTGAGGTTTGATCATCATGTTTCCATTGGAGCCAAAGCCCAGCTGACAGGAAGCACAAATATGTGGCAGCTGCAGCTGTGGCTAAACCCTCCTTTGATTTTGTAGCTATTCCAACACCCCTCACCCCGAGCTCTGTTTCTGAGAACATCACACAAGCCTGGAGGAAATGAGCACTGTTTAGGGAACTAGCATTTATCAGTCACCATAAAAAGTATATCTGAAGTGGAGGTTCCCTTTTACATGAAGCAAAATGTTCCACGGTCCAGTGCAACACCTCACTAATGACTCTGGCTGATATTGTGAGATGTTGAAACAGGAGGCTGTACAAGTTGGTTAATTATGAAAATGCTTATGTGATGTACTCATAATAAGTCAGATTGCAAAAAATAGGTAGATATATTCCTGAAAGATCTGCTCATACAGGGGCTGAATGACAGGAAATCAGCCACACATTCCCTATATAAACTTTTATTTTTCCATTTGTCTGTACAGTGTCACCCTGGATCACCAGTTCCTTTCTTTCACTTTCTCTCTCTGCCCTTGAACTTTTTCAGTTGTAGGGCTCAAATGCTGCAGTCTATTTATTATTTATCTTACCTTGGCACTTTGGGAGAGAAACACAGCTTTTCATTCAAGCGCTTGCAAAACAGCATAAAAACATTTCAAGCAGAAATCAATCGTTTGTTTTCACTGCTTTTGGGATGTTTTGGCCTTTCAGAGTTTTAGCAGAGAAATTGTCAATGTAGTTTAGCAACTCTCCCTTCATGCTGGCAGTATCCTGTCTGAGCCAGTTTTAAGCTGTGCTTAATTTTTCAGGTAGTAAATTACCACATAGACAAAAGGATCTGATCTTGGTTTTGACAAAATACCTATAGAATGATTATAAACTCTTGTAGATGTGCAGGACAATTCACTTTTTTCCCCCCACTTTTTTTTTTTTTAGTTGTGTGCCAGGCCATGACACAAACATCAACATTTCTCTGCTACCAGCTTCTAAAATAGCTTTTGAATTCGACTTTTCAGATCATATTTGAACTTTATTAGGCTCTTATATAAGGGCTGCATAAGTTATTTGATACCTATATTAAGGCAATTTACTTAAATTTATCAGCTTCAGGTAATTTTGAGTTTTACTTATGGACTGTAGGCTACTTGGGCTATAACATGCAAGTTAAAAATACAGTAAGACCAGAGAACTGGAAAGAGATTGAAAACGAGTACAGGGTGCAGGTGCCCAGATGCTGGCAGGGAGGGGCTTCAGGGACCTCTGTGATGAGTGGCCAGGGCTGCTCTGTGCTGGACACAGCCCATTCCAGCCGGCTCCAACGGCCCCACCACATGGCATGGCCGAGCCAGGCAGCCAAGGTGATGGTGCCTTGAGGAAAATGTATTTGAAAAAGGGTAAAATGCTGCCTCGCAGTGAGGAGTGAGGAAAAATGTGAGAGAAATAACCCTGAGGGGAGAGCTGAAGGAGTACCAAGCGCCTGAGCAGACGCTCCCCTGCAGCCCCTGGAGAAGACCACAGTGGAGCAGGTGTTGCCCTGCAGTCCATGGAGAGGACTGTGCTGGAGCAGATAGCCACCCTACAGTGCCTGGAGGACCCCACGCCACAGTACGTGGATGTTTCTTGAAGGAACTGTGGTCCGTGGCGAGCCCACACTGGAGCAAGTGTATCCTAAAGGACTGCAGCCCGTGGGAAGGACCTCACTCTGGAGCAGGAAGACAGTGTGAGGAGGAAGGAATGGCAGAGAGGAGGAACGAGTGGCAGAGAGGAAGAGTTACGGACCGACTGCAGCTCTCATTCCCTGTCCTCCTGTGTTACTTGGAGTTGACGGGAAGGAAGGGAATTTGGAGATGAAGGAGCAAAGCTGACCCTGGAAAGAAGTGGGAGAGCATTGTAGCTTTTTTCTTTGTTTCTCAGCACCCAAATGTATTTTATTTGGTGATAAATTAAATTAATCTCCCCCGAGTTGCCTGTTTTGCTTGTGATAACTGGTAAGTGATCTCTCTGTCCTTGTCTTGACACGTGAGTTATTTCAATCTAATTTTTTCCCCCATCCCCTTGAGTAGAGGGAGTGAAAGATCTGCTAGCAGTTTGACTGACAGCCCTCCAACGTCAACTCACCACAACCAGAAAGCATCCCTGTCTGACTAGAAGGGAGCAATCAGAAATTTTTGGGGACCTGAGACCCAAATCATATGCTGTCATGAAACCTAATGCCTTCTGAGTTCATGGGAGTTTGCTGTTGCCTTGAGACTATGACTGGAAACACAGGCATGCTCTATAACCCATCCTCTGCTATCTGCAGAACATGTTATGTATTTTAAGGTGAAATAAAGAATACTTTAAGTTTACCAACAGAGGCTCAGTTGAAAGATGTAGTGTTTCTTATAATATGCACTGTGAAAATCTTATGAAACCTAAGGGAGAATGCTTGCAAAAGCCTTTGGTAGGATCAGCCAGTTTCCAGCTGAACTGAGCTTTAGGTAGGCTATTTGCATTCTTCTATGACAGAAAGGCTCAGTAGTGGCTGACAAGCTTTGTGAGTTTGTGAAAAATTCAAGAGCAATCCCTCTGCCAGGACTCTGTGGACATGATGGCAGCTGGACAGAGCTGGAACAGAGCTTGCTCAGTAAACCCTCAGCAGCATGGGGAAGGAAGCCAGCAAGAACCAGACCTCTCAAGGATCCAGCTGCACAGCAAGCCCACCACGATTCCTCAGCAAATCCTCTGGTTGCCTTCCATTTCCATGACTTTACCTGTAATTTCTGCATCTCACCGTCCCCAAGTAAGTAGTATATATCCTGTAATTGCTGCCCTTATTCCAAGGCCTCATGAGGTTCAGACTCAGACTTTAATTACCACACACAGAAAAGGTGTTTGCATTTGTCTGCTTATTTTATACTTGACAGTGCTTCATCTGTGCTGGAAACCTAACTTTTATATCAGCTGGATAGTTCTGAATCCTCAATGCCGAGTCAGAAATATTGCACTTCACATATATGAGCCATCATCAGTTTTATCATTTTAGATCAAAAGGAAGCAAACCCATCTGGATTTTGTGGCTTCTGTGACATGCAAAATTATAATAAATCTGGAGTCAGTTCATGCACATACTTTAAGAAAGTTGTAGAGGTTTCTGAAGGTTTTAGGTCATATGAGATGCAACTTTCTTTAGCTGTTTCCATCTTCATGTTTTAGAAACTTGTATTTGTAAATAATTCTACTTAAATTAACTCTACCCCAGCCAACACCAGCACAGCCTTTAATCCACTTTTATATGAAATGTCAATCACCTCTATTTTCAATGGAGGAAACTGTTATAAAATCATCTGTGGACTGACACAACTTTGTAAGATTATGAAGAATCTCCTCCTTGTCTTGTCTGAAACAAAGTCATTTATTCTGAAAATGTAGCTGTGTATCATACTTTTTGTGAACTGACACGTAACAACACAAGCATATTTTATATTCAGGGAGATAATTATATTCTCCTAACCATGTGCAAGTTGTACATATTTTGCTTACAGACTAAAGCAGTATTCATCTTAAGAAATGAGAATGTAATACAAAATCAATAAAAAGTGTGTAAAGATTATTGATATCTGAGGTTAAATTTTGACTGCAACCAATTACTCCACAATAATAGTGGCCCCTTCACATACTTCTTTAAAGAAATTGAGCAAGCAGGCAAGAACTAGTAAATAAAATGATAAAAAACACCACTCATATTTCTATTCTGGACTAGTATCAATAGCTGGTTCCAGAAAATCACATTACAATTAATTGTTCTCTAATGGATTTCATTGGAGACAGACGTTTTATACACATTTCTAGGTTTGGGTTTTTTTTTTTCTTTTTGATTGTCATGACATTCAGAATTTAAATACAGGAAATTTTATTGCATAGATGCACAAGTTGTTACTGACTGCCATTTCAGCTGCCTAAGTAAAGATTGAAGCATCTCAGGGCTCAGCTGGCAATTAGTACCAGAATTACACGTAAGTGTACTGCTACACTGGCAATTTACATCAACTCTGCAAACTATTTCACATGCTGCTAAGGCATTTCTTTTCCATATCGCTCTTTAGTCACAATCCATATCTCTCACGGGACTGGAAAGAAGCAAGAGAAATTCTTGCCAGCAGCATATTTGCATCCACACATATCATTCTTCTGATTGTTGGAATTGTTTTGTTCTCTTCAAATTGTTCTGATTTCTCCTCTTGACCTCAGTCCTGGTAATGGGCAGAGGAGAAGAAGTGGAGTGCTAAGATTAAGTGGTACCTGATATTACAAGTTCACCAGTCATGTGGTGCATGATAATTTGGCTTGACAATAAAGAAAGCTGTGTGGACGCATGAAGAAAATCTATCCTGGTAACTGCCCAGGGGCACGTTCCTACCCCAGAGTAGATATGATATGCTTTTACAAAGAGACAAACCATCTCTGGTTTACCATAAGGTAATAATGTGGACCAGGGACACTGTCATGGAGCAGTTGAGGCATAATAATTTCTTATCCTTCAGCAAGGTATTCCTGAATGTGTAATTTTCCCTCTCAAGTATGCCAGCTGCCAATTCCCACAAACATCAGCAAAACTCCCTGCAGCAACTGTCTTTATACTGATACCTGCACCTCTGCATGGAGTTATGGGGCAGGAATCTTGAAATGAAGAGAGCAGGCTTGCTGGCACATGGAAGGAAGGTGGGAAGGGTAAAGAAAGTAGAATTTTGGATGTGTGGAATGGAAGAGGAGGCTGTGAAGGTAGGACTATGTGGTAAAGAATTATAAAGGACCCTTGAGGCCTGGAAATGGTGAAGTTGGAAGCATGCAGTTGGAAAACAGGGTTTGGTGGATGCACTGCAGAGTGGTAAGGACTGATATGGCTTCTGATAGCCAGAGGGGTTAAAAAGGGATACAATAGCTTGAGAGTTGGGATCAGAGGAGAAGGTGTAACACTGGGGTGTTGTCAGGCATATATGTAGAGGACTAATCATCTGGACATAAAAGTAACTGAGAATCCCATACATTCTCCACATACATTTTAAAAAACAGATCTTACATCTGTGGACCAAAATGAAGCAATGCAGACCCATCCTGGTATCTAGAGCACTGCTCGGGGAGTCGGGGTCTTCCACGCGCTCTCCCATGTGGGGTAGCTGTGCAACCTCGCTACAAACTACTCTAGGATGGGACCTTCTTGCTCCCTTTTGTCTTTCTCACTGTTTAACTTTGCACAGAACAATTACAGACGCCCTGGCCAAGGAGAACGTTCTAGCTATAGAAAAGATGAGTTACACGCTGTCAGCCTGTCATAGGTTAGCAAGCATAGTCCCGGAAGGGACATCCTTGCTAAGGGGTGCTTACAGTTTCCTCTGGGAACTGATAGAACCTATCAGCTGGCCAGTTTGAATATGGACAATTCTCTAAGCCACTTAAAGTTGTGATCACCTCTGTGATCCACATTTAAGAATAGGCAAACTCCCCCTCCAGGCTCTCTCTCGTTTCCGGCGCTGGGACAGGTGGCTGCGGGCCCCGTGTGGGGGCCAGCGGGCCCGGCCAGGCCCTGCTCGGGCCAGGCCGGGCCAGGCCACGGCCATCCTGGAGCCATGGACCTGTTCCAGCCGTGGAACTCCCCCCACTGCCTTGCCGTGGGCAGCCGGAGCAGCTCGGCTCTCCCCCCCCTCCACTGCGATAAGAAAAATTCAACATTCCAGCTGTAAAGCTGCAAGGCCGAGGTGAGATTAACCCTTTTTATTGCTGTGAAGAGCTGAAAACCTGAGGGAAGAGAGAGAGGAGATGCTTAAAGCTGAAAGTCTGTTGTGAAGCTGTGATATATCAGAGTATCCTGTTGTAATTTCATGAAGATATGGGGGGTAGAGTGTTCAACTCGTGAGCAAAAGCACCTGTGCTGAGATAGGCAGATGCTGATGCAGCTGTAATTTCATGAGAAGTTTGGACAGGGAGAGATGAACCAGATGAGGACTTTTGCTCCAAACGGGAAAGGAGAAAACCTCAGTCCGTAGAGATGAACCAGATGAGGACTTTTGCTCCAAATGGGAAAGGAGAAAACCTCAGTTCCTAGAGATGCTCCCAGAGATAGTCCTAAAGATGAAGATGATGAAGACCCTTTGCTCCCAGGGAAGGAGAAGGGCCTCTGTTTTTGTTTCTGAACGGCTCAACCTTAAAATTGTACCCCAAAAATCTTCAAGAGTGGACCCTTGAAAGCAGTTGCGGGAAAAGCTGCAAGTCGGGGGAAAGGACTCACACGCAGGCAGAGACTCCTCTTCCTAAATGGACTGAACAATATTTGGAAGTGGGCGGCTGTCTCGTTGTGATAATGTTTTCATAGCATGAGCAAGAAGAGACTTCTCTTTCTAAATGGACTGAACAAGGTTATTATGGAAGTGGTAAACAGACTGAACATCTTAAGGGTTGTCTTTTCACATTGTCAGTGGGAGAAGGGAGGAAGGTGGGGGGAGGAGGAGAGTTCTGAAGGTGGTATAATTTTTTTTCCTTCTTCTTTTAGGTCTGTTAATAAACTTTTTTATATTCTTTCAAGTTTGGTGCCTGTTTTGCATTTCTCCTAATTCTTATCTCACAGCAGATAAACAGTAGTGAGTATTTTGGACCAAACCACTACACTAAATTGGTGTTTCCGCCCGGGAACAAACCGAACCCGCGACACAGCCAGAGCAGGACACTGGATTCTGGTCTTCCACCTCTCTTCTGTGGACCATTGAATTTTTGGTGTTCCTCCAGGTTTTGAATAAAAGAGAATGGACAACACCCTCTGTTTACAGCCCTCTGAAGTGAAAGGTTGTTCTGCACTTTCTTTTTTGTTGTAGAAAGGGCTTACATACCTCACACTAAGGTTAAAATATTTGGGGTCAATGAAACCCTAAATCCCTGAAGTGCAGCACTGGGTGGCTAAAAGCTAGTGATGGTGCTACTTAAGAGACTTCCATGTTTCCTCCTGGCTAGAAGAAGTGACTCCTGGCCTTGATCTTAGATACCATATCTCCTCAAGGAGAGAAAATACAGTAAGTGGAAGTGAGGACCTTACACGTTTTCCTAGCTTTGAATTAGGTACGTCAGCAAGCAGTGTCCAGTGGGTGGATGCCCTTGAACAGATGGGCCATGTTGAGCCATCATTGGGCAGCAAGTCCTGAGTCTTTTCAGATAAGACTGGGTCTTTTACAGGCCATGTGCCTTTGAGTCTCTGTAAGTGCTGCTGTATGAAAAGTAGCACCAAATATTTCAGATTTGTAGAGAACAATAGTAGTACTTTGAAGAAAGGGAAACCTTCACAATAAATATGTCATTATTAACATTTTAAAAGAAAAAGATTATACACTTGAGAGAACTAAGTAACCAGTTATACCTGCTTTATTAAAACTCACAGCATGCTGAATTCACAGCTTAAGAAATTAGATCCCTGCTCATGTTTACACACATTAGAATCTTTTTAAATGAATATAAAGAATATATGTGTCCATGCTACATGAGTAGAAAGAAAATAGGACAGAAAGTGTGATGAAACTGATGAAACAATTGTTACATCACTTCAAGGGACAAATGTAGCCATGATTTCATCTGCTTCCTTCTTTTAGTGATGGCAAATGGGAAATTCCAAAGGTCCTTAAAGGAACAGAATACTTTTTTTAACCTTAATGTATATGCAAATCCACAGTTTTATGTAGCAGTGTAGATTTCAGTCTGAGGCCTAACACCAAGGCTCCCATTTTGAATCTAATCTCTCAATTTGAATCTAATCTCTCAAAAGGTGCCAGTTAAACATCACACATATTTGCACATGCTTTCAAGATGTTCTTACTCACAGCCCTTTGTGAGCACGCTTTTGTCTTTCAAAGTACAGTCAGAGCTCATGCCTTTCCTGCCCAAGAATATCCTGTATGGACATTTTAAAGTGCTGCTACTTGCTTTTCATTCCATATGACAGTAAAGGTAATAACCTTTTCTGGAGGCAATGGGCAGGTGCATGTCTGCGTAGTGGTGAGAACTTGCTGACAGCATTGCTGAGCTCTCGTTTTCAACTAGTTTTACACAATTCTCATTTCTAAAGGCTAATGTGCATAAGGACATAGCAGTAGAATAAATCTAATGTAGGCAAGCAAGAAAGTACAGTGTGCTTTCTCTATGCTCTTAATCATTATACAGTCTCTGCTACACTGACAACTGCTGCATAAAGTTCATTTCTTGAAGATTATGACCAGCTAACATATTCATACAGATTTTTCTTTGATAAATCTGGTATTCTTAGGGGATACATGTTTTAAAACAGGACCAAGGACCATTCTTTGGGTGCATGAGGACAGATGACACAATGTGCTTCATCTCCAGATGACTGTCTCTTCTTCATCTAGACAGAGTGGCTTTGTCTGAACAGCTGTTGAAGGATTTGGCACTTGTGAGGCCACAACTGGAATCCTGGGTTCAGTTTTGGGCCCCTCACTACACTAAGGACATTGAGGTGCTGGAGCATGCCCAGAGAAGGGCAACGAAGCCGGTGAAGGGTCTGGAGTGCAAGTTGATGAGGAGCGGCTGAGGGAGCTGGGGATCTTTAGCCTGGAGAAAAGGAGGCTCAAGGGGGACCTTATCACTCTCTACAAGCACCTGAAAGGAGGCTGTAACCAGGTGGGGGTTGGCCTCTTCTCCACAGAAACAGCAATAGGACAAGAAGAAATGGCCTCAAGCTGTACCAGGGAAGGTTTAGATTGGATACTACGAAAAATTTCTTCACTGAAAGGGTGGTCATACACTGGAACTGGTGGTCATTCCCTGGCTGCCCAGGGAAATTATGGAGTCATCATCCCTAGAAGCGTTCAAAAGATGTGTGGATGTGGCACTGAGGGACATGGTTTAGTGGTGGACTTGGCAGTGCTGGGTTAACAGTCGGATTCAATCTTACAAGTCCTTTTCAACCTAAATGATTTTACTGTTCTGTGATTACTTCCAATGGTTCATGTTGAATACTTAGCATTTATTTATGCAATGCTATTTCCCCTAATTTTTGATTGAGTTTCTGTTGCTTTGAAAGAACTTGAATCAGGTTAGGATGAATGATGTATTTCAGTGTTTCATTCAGTTCATTAGTCATCCCAAAACAGAGTTGCCTTTCTAGTACTGGTCTCACGATGGTGCTGCAAGGCATTGTCATTTAGGGTTGAACAAATCTCACTTCATCTGCAATCCATTCACACTCCAAAAAGGCCAGTAACAAGAAGTCAAGCTTGAATTTAGCTATCACATTCTGCATATCATCCACTGTTCTAGCCTGGGTCCCCGTGTGTTTTTTAGGTGTTGGGTTTTAGTCAAGTAGGGGCTTAAATGCTGGCTTCACCTTAGGTTTACATATGTCCTCTCAAAGATAAGTGAAAACACTGAAGAAGAAACCCTTTTAATGTGTTCAGGGATTGTGACAGTTGGTTTACTGGTACTTCAGTAGTAGACAAGACCTAATTGCTTTTTTACTCTTTTAGTAGTAACACAGGATTGTGGCAGGGGCTGGGTATCCAGATATGTTTCCAAAGCACAGGACATACTGGTTGTCATTGAGCTGCTGCAACCATCTCTAAGAGGTCTTTGCAAACAAGCAAAATGAGTATTAATTAGATAAGCCATTAGAGGCTGGAGTGGCATAAGCCATTCCCTCATTTCTGAGGGATCCTAAGCACACTGATGTCATTGAAGGTCTTTTTATTGATATTCAGTGAACTTTGGATTAGATCCTGGCTATAGCTCCGTTATGGCAGACAGTAATGACATTATGCTTTTGGGATGATGTCATATTATTATGCAATATTGTAAACATAATGCAATAGCAATTAATGCTGTTTGCAATTTCAACCTACGCATATATATATAACAAACACTGCATCTGGTCCACCCTGCTTTCTCTCATATCCATAATATTCCCATGCCATAACAGTAAAACTTTGCAATTTCCTTTAAAAGCCTGCTGGACTTTTGGACTCCATTACATTTATCAGTAACAAAATGTTATGTTGTCTGCAGTATAGCCTTTGAAAATTTTGAACATTGTGCTTTCACATTTTGTGTTCTGCTGTTACTTTCTCACTGTTCACTAAATCTTACAGTATTTGATATACAGAACTTGCACAATATTCCTCTTTTAAAATTCTTATTATATACAGGTTTCTCTCCTCTCCTACATACACTGTCTTAATTTTCATCACTGCTGTCAAGTTTGTAAAAAAAAATCTAATATGAACCAAGGATTGAGACTGCAGAGACAGTCGCACTTTACATATATTTCTTAGGTAGATTCAAGCCTTCTGCTTATCCTGTAATGCTAAAGGGATTTTGATCTGCTTAACCATGACAATAAGTACTGTAGTGTGTGGTTATGGCACAGCACTGCTTTCTGCCCCTCATATAATAAGGTAGATCACACATTACCCTTAAAAAGGTAGGTATGCTATGTCATGTGCTCTAAAATCTTCATACTTACTCAGACTCACCAGCCCCACTGAAGAACATGCAGATCATGCTTTTCTTCCACTACCTCAACTACAAAGTCCTAAAATTCTCTTTCCTATGCTGCTGCTCTCAACAGAACAGAAAAAATAGAGTAGATTGCCCCTTCCTGTTGCCACTGAAGTTGCTTTTAGAAGGAGAAGACTGCATAAAGCAGTGCAGGAAAAAGTGGGTAGGAAAGAAGACAGAATACTGTGCTGTGAAAGACGTAGGATGAACCTAATCTTTGGCTTAAACTTTTAATATTGTCTTTTCTTCTTAGAAAACAGTGCAGTTGACTCCACAGGGAGTTCACTACTGCACTGAACTTCTCCACCACTTCTCTCTGCTCAGCCCACGGTCTGTGGCATACTTGAAGGACAAGAGGGATAGAACTGGCAGATGTAGAAGACAATCTTTCCAGCATCTCGACTGCATCTATGCTCCAACTTCTGGTAAAGGAAAATGTAAGGAATCATTGCCCGTACAACACAACCATCTCCTGACCCTGGAGGATGATAGAACAAATCCAAATTAGGAACTGTGCATTTTGCTCACCTTTTCAGCAGTGCATGGGGAAAGGAAGATGTTAAATCTAAGCTCTCAGTCAGTGAAGGCACAGTTCAGGGACCGGTCACAAGTCACCGGCTTAAGCTCAGTGCTCCTTGATGATACTCAGGCACTGAGTCTGCTGCAGGCAAAGAAAATTGTATTTCTAAAAGCTACCACTGTTAATCTCTTCTTAGAAAAGTTCATTAAAATAACCCTCATTAATCTTTTAATAAACTCCTTTGGAATTTTTCAAATGAAACATGTATCTTCTGCAGGAATTTATCTCTGACCCAGTACATGGTCAGGGTCAGTTTGTATAAATCAGTTTTCTTTTGCTTTAAAAATGTTATGCTTCACTTTAGTTTCCTTACTAACTTTATTATCATATATGCAGATTTAATTTTTTATGTATAGCTTTAAAGAAAAGAAATAACAGGTATATAATTCACATATTTCATTCTACATTGGATTTATTTGTCTTTTGGATCTCCCTGTAATTTTAGTAAGTTTGGGCGTAAGAACTATACTCCTCAAATTTCATTAGAATTATGATATTGCAGAAAGTGTTAGTAGACTTATCTCTGTCAAATGATGTAATACAAGTTATTCTTCAGATTATTTTTCAGTTCACAATGTTTTTACAGAGCTGTGTTCGAAAGACACAATTAGATGAATACATTTCTTCTGGTGTGCTATAAAAACTTGAGGTTATTCAATTTCTGCTCAAATGAAATGCAAAATCCTTTTCAGTGGCTATTCAGGAATTAGCTGGCACTTTCTTCTTACTCTCACAGCATCTGCCATTCCTTTCTTCATGTAATTGATAGAATTGATGGGGTAAAATCAGCTGTTCTTCAGAAACACTATTTTTCCTGTTTAGAAGCAGAGAATATGGATAACTTGTAACTGCTATTATTTTTTTTTCAGTAATAACAAAGCCAGTTGGTATCTAAGTCAAACACACACCCATTCCATCAGCAGCCCATTGGCAGATGCTAACAGGCAGCACATTAACTTACAGAGCGATAACTATGTTCAACCAATATTAATGGATAAGGAATAATTAATATAAAGGTCAATATAGCATATGTAATTTTTGAAATGACAACCTTTAGCATGTCAGGGGAAAAAAAAAAAGTAAAAAACCCTGTAGTTCTGGACTGCTGCCCTGAGGAAGCCACCAAGAAAAAAAAAATTACTTCAGAACAAAAAAAAAAGCAGACTGAGCCTTAGAAGAGCTCATGGAAATAAACCAAAATGCTTCATGCAGAGGTAGAAACACCTTGCTTTCCAGCATAGTTCTTCCATGAAGACTGAGATGATAGAGATCTGTTCCATGTGATCCCCGGTCAAATGTCCTAGTGTGCTAGGGAAACTTTCTGCTTGTCCATGGCCATCAGTCAATGCCTTAAACTGACAGGTTTATCAGCCTCATAACTAGAGAAAATAGGAATGCTCCTGTAAAGAGATAGGGAATACTTCCACTCAAGATTTATAAGCTTTTTCAAGAAAAGGATGCATGCTCACCTGCAAAATCACTTGCCAAATCTCAGAGGCATAATGGGCTTGTTCACTTGGATACTGAGGATTATTTAACTGCTGGTTTGTTCTACAGGGGAGTATAGATACAGATACATATATAAATATATGCATGTGTGCTACTCATATGGGCAGCACTCCAGGTGTAATTAAAGATGTTTTCTACAGAGCAAGAGAGAGAACAAAGATCCATTTGATATATCCTTTGAAATGGAAGGGACTAGAGCTTCTGCAACTGACTATTCCAAATGGTCAGGTTAAAGGGCTTCTTTATGAAGCAACTCCCCAAACATCTTATTACTGACATGTGCTAGGATGCCTTTTGTTATTAATACTAGGACTAATATTTTTCCAACAGCTCAGTTTTTAAGCACATACCACAACTGTGATGTGACTTAGTAGGAATAACTGTTGTTATTACTCTTATGTGACTACTTTTCTAAACAAAACTTGTGAAGCCATGGTTGCATTTGTGACATTGTGACAAGAAGCAAAGAAAGAAAATTTTTATTTTATATAAATCTAATTTTATTTAGATTTTTACAATAGTTGGTCAAATTAGTTGTCTAGGTAAGATGACAGACACTAAAAGAACCAAAACAAAATAGAAAGGAATAACTATTTGGAAATAGAGTCTTTATTTTTATTTCATAGCTTTCTTAGCCTGGTAAGTATTTGGAGTTCTCCAATATATCATTTTATGTATTATATCATTTTATATATGGACAACAACCTGAAATCTGTAATTAGTTTTCATTGCATTTCGTCACACATTTCATATGTGAAAGAATAACCATTTTGACTGTCACTAAACAGTAATAGTTTAAAAATGTTTTAATTCCCAAGTATTTCACAAAAGGCCTTGATTTCCTTGGTGTAGATTTACAAATAGTGAGTTTATGGCTGAGTCCAGTCTACTTGATGAGTTGATACAATCCATTACTACTTCTTCAAGTCCTGAAAAAAAAAGTGCTCTAGAATAGTGTTCCACATTACAATTGAAAAAAATACAAACAAGCATACTTCTGAACTGTATTGTTACTGGGCAGATTCAGTTATCAGGATGCTACAATGCATTTATAAATAATGCATGAAGTTGCCTCATTTGAACTGTTTCCAGACCTCTCATGCTGTCAGAGTCCAACAGTCTCTCACTAAGTTGTAGATATTTCACACAAAGAAGGTTTAATGCTTTAACACAGAGTTTGCTTATTTTATGTATTTGGCATTAAATGCCATTTGGGTTTAGAAGCATGAGGCAGTGACATGCTGAACACCCAACTCAAGCATGCTCCAGCATTTGCAACACACAGTTAGACCCCCAGACAAAGAACACACCCACTGCTGGTCCCCTTGTGCTCAGTGTCATGAAGCAGAGCCACTCGTTTGAAGTGTTCAGTGGCCTTTCCCATGGGACCTCCTGACTTTCCCTTATAGGTCATGGTAAACCAGGACTCAGGAAGCTGCAGACTGTTCCTGCTCTGCCAGGCTAAACTGGTACATGGAGGCTTAAAAACATGAGTTTGGTATTTTTCTGATTTTTTGGTATTTGACTTTTCAATCCAATTGTCCTCTCACATCATTATCTCAGTACAATTGAAAATTTACAGTGCAGTAATATTCAGAGGAACCAAGTACCTTTGTAACCTCATTGTATTAGGCACTCTCTGGAAGCTTATGAATATGCATTTCAGGTCTGTAATCTTAGGGAAGAAGTGAATAGGACACGGATCACATGTAGACCATATTATGCTAAATGTATGCATTTGCTTCCTAGGCACTTTCTTATTTTCCCTTTTGCAGAACATTATTCCTCAGAACTGAATTTCAATCTAGTATAAGTGCAGAAGTTCCATTTTGTTTGAATTTCCTGGACTATCAAGATTTATTATTTCTGGAAAATTACACATGTTTTTCAAAGGAAAAGTTAAAAACTAGGAGTTCTCTCTCATTTTTTTAAGGACATGGCATTTTTAAGCAATTTATAGTGCAAATTGTATTTTCCAGAATGATACATTCCTTAACAAACTTCTTGATCTGGGTCAATTCTCCTCGTACTCTAATGGGTGGTCAGGACTCTACAATATCAGGAACAAATTCTTAGATCAAAGTCCAGTGACTCCAACCAGTAGTAACTCTGCTTCAGTATCACCCAAAAGCCAGTTAAGCCAAGTGATGCCTCTGCCTGTGATCTCCGAGGGCGCCTATATTCCTCAACCTGTCTCTAACCTAGACTAACTTCCACTTAAACCAACAGAAACTAAACACAACAAGCAAAGATCCTGCTGCTGCATTTGTCCAAGGGAACAGAAGTTGTATGTCACAGACATTCAAGTTCCTCTGTCATGCACAGTCTTCTCCAGGGCACCTTTTCATTTCTGCAGCTTCAATGATGACTGTTTTCAACATCTTATTTTCTGGTTTGTGATACACCATCCTCATCCACAGGTTTCCTCTCTTGGCCCCCATTTCAATTACTTTCTCACAGATTTTTCTTCTCTAACAATAGTTTTTGTCTTCTCCCAAGTTCCACATCCTGGTCTGACAAACTTTTAAACTCAACACAAAGAAAAGCTGAACTCAGCATCCTTCCCCTAAAACTCTTGTCCCAACATCCTATTCTCTGTATTTAATGACATGGTCACATTTTTGCTTTACAAATCCTACTGGTGAAACTCAATTGGGGTCAAAACCAACAAATGGAGATGATATTGAATTGCATAGGAATTATCATCTTGAAAAGAGACATACTACCAAAGAGACATACTATGAAAACATAGTAGGTATGGGTTGAAGGCAAAGATTTAGGAGTTAAACTTTTCTGCCCATTTCACTAAGGCACAGAGCCCATGGAGGGCTGAGAAGGGAGAGCTGGGAAGCTGCCCCATAGCTACAAATCTCCTGGGCTGCCTCCAAGACACAGGGAATGTGATCAATCCTGGTTTACAAACTCCTGGCCTCTGGGAGGTGAGAGATGACCTCATCATGCCTGCCAGCCTGCTTTAATCCAACCTCCTGATAACAGCTGAGTCAGCTATGAAGTATGGCTGGTGGAGAGGCGCTTTGCATCCTTCCCCTTTGCCCATCTGGAATGACACTGGTCATTTTTCCAGGCCTCAGAAATTCCTCCTCCACCACCAATCCTCTCCTCTTGGCACACACTCTTGAGTGTCCCTGCAGTGCTGGAGACCAGCCCCAGGAGCAGTCTTGGAGGCCTCCCTGTCCTGCGCAATTTCCTAAAGGCAACCCAAACTCCAACTTCAGTCCCCCCTGTTTGGTGGACCCCTCTGCACACTGGAGGGTGAAGCGCTCCATTGCCTCCTCCAGATGTTCAATGGCACAGCACCCATGACCAACCCCTGAAGTACTGCCATTCCAGGGGCACTACAATCCCTTCTCCACTCTCTTTGGAGACCCATCACCTGGACTGGTGTCTTGTGGTGGGGATCCCAAGGGTGGAGCCGTCCCTCAGTTGTGGGGTCACAAATGGCTGAGGAGAGGGAAGAAGCAATTTTCCCTGCCCTGCTGACTCCAACCTTGTTTGCAGCTGGCTGCTGCCTTTGCCAGGAGACACCTGGATCGCTAGCTGAGCCTGGGGGAGTCCAGGTGCTGTGCTGCACGGCTGGTCCTGCACCATGGGCAGCAGCCTCCTCTTCTGTGGGACACATCTTGTGTTGACAGCTAGACAGAAATACTAAAGTCTCTGAAAATTGAAAGAATACAGGTAAACACAAGTAATGTAAAATGTAGGGTGAAACCAACAAGATAAATAAGACAGACATCAATTATTTCAGCTACAAGGCTTTAGTAGAGCACACAGTCCACACTCATTAGCCTGAGGGTACACCTATACCCTGCTAGCCTGAGAAATCCAACACACCACACTGCATCAGCTTTCTACAGAGATGTGAATTCATGTCTGGTTTCCTGGGAAATTACACTCTTTCTTTCCATGCAAGTACATTAGTCTTAGCTGTTGTCTCCTTTGTCTCCCTAGGACTGGTGGAGTTTACCAATTCAGTGTCTGAACTCAGATATGGGTAAAAAATTGAAGAAACAAAAGCAACCAGGCTGACTCAGAAAACAGGAACGTTTACCAATCAGGACAGAAATTCCATGTAATACCTATACAATCTGCTTTACCAAAATGTCTCCAAATCTTATACATTTACATGAAAAATTCGGCTTTGATAAATAGAAATTTCTAATGAAAATAACTTATGGTTGTAAATGCAACCCAGCCTTTCTTCACTGATTTCTGATGAGATTCTATGGCTTGCAATGTTTTCATGTTAGTGTTCCATTAAATTAATGGATTAGTCCCCACCCCAGCTCCATTACAGAGTAAATTGCAGTCAGCAAATAGCTAAACTCCTATAGCACTAAGCTATATTCCTATAGCACAGGTCACAAAGCCAAAAACAAAGTTGTATGAGATCCAGAAATGAGGCAATAGCTGTTCCATAAATCCACTAAAGGCATAATACTATTTACCTTGAAGATAACTCCCATAGTCAGTGGCAGTTCAGAACTCCAAGTGAGAAAACCACCCCTAGTTCTGGCTTGTAGAGGCTGCTGCAGACATTGTCACTGAGTTGATCCCTGTAAGTGTATACAGAACAAAGGGGAACTCCCAAAAGGAGATTTTTCAGGGTGTTCCTGTAGGAGATGATGCGTCTCTCTCAACCTGAACCTACTTGTCTGGGGTAAGTTTCAAGGGCTGTTTGTATTCTGCCTGAATTCACAGTAATGTAGCTGTGGTGTATACAGTAAGCAGTATGAAACACCTCCCTGAAAGAGTTCACACTCCAGCCTTCAAAAATTTAAATAACCTCCCAAAAATTTAAAGAAATTTTGAGTAAGTTAGGCTGCTGTAAAAAGAATGTAGGACATCACTCCTTTTTAAAAACAGAGACAGAAACATATTCTATATTTGCCCTTAAAGTGATTTCCATGATTTTGACTCAGTGGTTCTTACCCCGATCACAGCATGCGAAGTAGATCATGCCTACAGCCCTCCTCTCTGTCCTGAAAGAATCATGTTTGAAATGCTTAGCATAAGGAAATTGAAGTGCAAGTATTTTCTTCATATTAATATTATTTAAAAGAGTAATTGGTAAAGTTAGTGATGGTTTTCCCCTTTAATTAGCAATGTATAATGCAACTTAAACTACAATTTAATTGCACTATGAAAGCAGAAGGTTTTTTCCGAAAGCTCTGGAAGGTTTTTTTCTCTTGCTCTTAGGGAATTAATCCCATTAGTATTAATGGTTTATCTGCTCAAATACCTCATATATTATGAGGACTGAGCTAAAAGTTTAACTATTCTTAAAAATTGTAACACTTGTAAATAAGACATGTTCTACTAAATCTTAGAGACATTAAAATGGAAAAAGATGTATGGAATTTCAATGTGATTTTGGCTAACCATGCAAGACAAACTGGACTTTTATTTATCTTAAGAAACACTGCGGTAATGCAGATGATCAATTTTATCAAATTGAAAATAGCTAGTATACCACTCTCAGGAAAGATTTTGACATTGACAGAGAACGTTCCTGCCCAGAAAAGAAGGTGTGAAAGCATTCTTATTTACACTTCTCAAAAAAAAAAAAAAAGAGCTGTTTCTTCTCCCCTTGGCTGCAACAGGAAAGTTTCTTCACCTTAGCTCCTTGGTGTTTAGATTTAGCTGGTCACATGTACAGCATTCTCTTGTAGGGGCGTGTCAAAGGAGTGGCCTTTGATCCTTGTCATGAATGATGCAATTCACCTCTCAAAGCAGCTGTTTCAAGCTATCTGTCAGCTTAGGCAGATACATTTATTTGGTTATACTTAGGTCATGGTTCCAACTAATCTGTGGGCTAGAGATCCATGTGTCCAGAAAAAAAATTTAAAAGTCTGACAAAAAAAAAAAAAAAGAATTTCTGATGCAACTATCAACTATCTCACTTTCAAAAACAGCACAAAAAGTAAGAAACAAGACATCCTAAAATTCATTTTGAGCTGACCTGCAGTGGAAACTCAGACATCCACACCAGGCCCTTAGAGAATCGACTACATCCCCCGAAAGGAGAAATTTTAGAATAACAACAGAGGCAAAAGATCAGCAACACGTTAAGCAAAGTGGGAAATGAGACTCCAGTGAAATTTAAGTTTCCTTTAAATGTACAATATGCAACTGGGTGTGTTGAGTGTGAGTACATTTGCATTCTGAGTCCAAAGTTTAGGCACAAACATTGAGCTGTAGAAGCAGAGGAATGAAGAAACAAATACTGCACCTTTCTCAGACAAAAACTGTGGAGTTAGCCCACCTTGGAAATCAGCTAATATTAAGAGGAAAAAGGCTAACTGGTGGAAGACACTCTGGCTTTATCTGACAATGAGAAACTCCTGATACATATATTTTTTGGAGGAGACTGATTCAAATGAGTGGTTTTCTACTAGAAACCCTTTTTCGTTCTCAAAACCAAGTCCTACAAAAGAAGCTGAAAGAGCTCCATTCTTTGTGCATGCAAAGGGAAAAGTACTACTACAGACACATTTATCCCAAACAAACTTTCCCTCAGTTTCTCTAGATACACTTGAAGAACAATTGCAACAAATATGAATTTGTAGTTAGTGGAATGGTAGACTTTGACAGAGGTTCAGAAAAGGGGATAGCTGTTTATTTCATGCAGTCAGGACTCCCTTCAAATTTCTGATTCCACTTCTGAGAAGTTTCTGTGATAAACAATGTTGGAAGCTGCAGCAAGAAATCTGAGTAAACTCTGGTGGCACTTTTCCTGCTGAACACCTCAGTAAAACTGACTAGGAATTAGGTGGGAAATCGCCTCTATAGAAGAGAGATCTCCAAAATAAGCACGTAGGGAGCTATGACTTTCTATGTCCTGGTAGAGCCTCAGTTTCCTTGTAAGGCAGGAACTTCTTACAAACCTCACCTAAAGTAGTGGCATCCACTTTTCCCACATTTCTGGGTGCAGAAATCATCTTTGTTATTTTTAAGCAGAATACTTTAACTTACTGACCCTGGTGAGTATGCAACTGGGACACTCAGGCAGACTGGGGTAACAGGGAGATTTCAAACACTGTTGGATAAGCAGCTCATGCAGAATAGTCAGTTTGGTATCTGCTTTCTGAGAGTATTTCTGAATAATGCCAGTTTATAGATGCCTAGCAGAGGCTCGCAGAACTGACCTTTCTCCCTATAATTTCTTTGAGACCACAGGGGAGAGCCCTGGAGGTAATTTGCAATTTTCCTGCTGCCAAGAATGTCTTTAGAAATGCTGCAGTACACATCCAGGTAGCCCCAAGGCTATAATGATTTAGAATAACTCAGGGTTTGTGATGCATTTTTGTTTAAAATTTCTTAAGCCAACTCTTTGTCAGCTTTGAATGTTTCTAATTTACAACCTACATCACTATCCTATGAGTAATAAGATGAAAAATGAAATGTACATGGGATTTATGAACTCTCAGGTAGTACAACAGTTGTCATCAATAAATTGTGGACAAACCTTTACTGGGTGCATTCAAAACTATACTGAAGGAAAAATTTAAGGATTAAATTTCCAGACATACAGAGTTGATCTTTTCAATTTTCAATTTCTCTGTAATTTGATTAATACACATTCCCTGCTATTATTTTATATATTCTATATTCTTTTTCTGTACTAATCGAGGTTATAACTATCCATAAGGGTCTCTAAATAATTAGGGTGGGTAGTTAAAGCTTCAGTGAATCCAATGCAACTGAAACCTAGAGCAGTTGATCTGTAATTTGATCACAGCCAAAACTATACAGAATGTATACAAATGAGGTACCTTACCAACTTACCTTCTTATAAGTCATGGGAGCACTAAAATAAGACTTGACTGTAACCTAACACTGCTGATTTATACACAGATGTGACAAAAAGACAAAATAAGAAGCCAAGTAAAGTATCAGCTAAGTATATTTAATACTTACAGGTGATGCTGCAATCATAAATGAGTAAACATTATTTTTTGTGGTGGCAAAGAATAAAAATCATTCTAGAATATTAAATGCAATATAAGATTATTTCCCTTGTTTTAAGTATCAGAGATACTTGAGATCAGTACCTGAGATTCAAAGCTTAAGGCATATAAACCCCTATGACATACTTAAAAACAAAAGCAGATATAGCACTGAAAACAATCAAGAGGATTTTATTTTTAACACCAACAGAAAAATTAATCAAGTTTCTATTCATTTGTGAACAGCTTACTCTCTCAGACAATCTTCTGGCTTCTATGAACAACACTGTTGAACAAAATTCAGCCAAAAAAGGTGCCTGGACAAACCATCAGTGGCAATACTGAATTCAAGCAAGAAATATAGAAAATGACTCATATGCACTACTGAGCTGCAAGAAAGAATTACTAAATTAACACCAGTTGTTATTTGACTTTTGTGAATACAACTTCTAGGTTTTTTTATTGCAATGGCTTATTTATCACTTGCTTTCCCTGTACTGCTTAAAAACTCTTACTTCTAATTTACTAGCAAGGTTACTTGAAGATATCCCTTCTTGTCTTTAATCTTTGAGAAATCCCTTCAACAGATTGTCACCCTTCCACAACAGGGACTCACAATCATTGTACCTTATTGCAATGAGATAAAACCAAGGCAGACAATATTGATTTTACAGGTACTTGAATATGGAGGGAAGAACAGAATCAGATTCATGAGAGTATTAAGGCTTTGTGTTTGTACATAGAAGCCTTATTTTCTGTGAAAGCAGGAAGTGGCTGGTGTTAAACTGGAGTCAGATATGTAAATATCTTCACAAGCACTGAGAACTATAAAGAATGTGGGTTGTAAGATCTGAGTCACCTCCTCAGACTTTATTCTGCTTGTACTGATTTTGCCCATGTAACACTGGAATGAATTATTCTATTTTTTTTAATTGCTTCGTGTATAATTGCCATATGATTCTGTCCTGGCTCCACTGTCACTTTACCTAATGATTACTTAATCTTTCCTCCTTCACAATCCAGATTTAGTCAAAGCAACATGTTTCTGAATACTTACTGTTTTCTTACTCAAAGAACTGCAAGACTTAAAACTTGTATTGACTAAAAGCAACATTCCTTCTTCAGCTGGTGTTTCCCCCCACTATTTACCAGAACATCAGGCAGACACACAGTTTCCTTTCCAACTTAACCTTTTGAGAATGCCAGAGAATAACTTCTCCTTGAGTTACATTTCAGAAATTAGCTTTTGAAAACAGTTCACTGAAGCAACTAATCCTTGGAAGTTCAAACTTCAATGCTCTAAAGGCTCCCTTGGCCTCCTGTTTTTTTCTTAGTCTCAGTCAAAGCTAAACTGAGATGGTCAATCAAATGCCTGCTTAACTTTTACATTAAATATAAAAATAAAAGATGAAGGATCTTTAGTACTTCAAACTCTGGAAACTGAGCCAACAAAAATGTAGGAAAAAGTCAACTTGGTTTTTAATTTAGTGAATGAGATAAAGTTAGTCAAATTATGATAAATGCTGAATTTCAAGAGACATTTTCAAATAATAAGATCTATTAAAATGTGCAGTATCTTATGTGTAGGAAGAAAAATCTTCACCACTGTAATTAAACCTTGACTAATGTGGAGAAAATTATGTCTGTATATGCAGAAGGATAATATCACTTCCTCATCTCCCTATGCAAACTAATTTATGTATCTCAAGAATGTTTAAAAATCCAAATATATACAACCTGAAAAACCCATAAATCAAAGGACAAATAACATTAATCCAATTAGAAGTTTATATTTATCTAGCTGAAGTTTATATTTGTCTTAGTTATCAAAACTGCTACAAAATCTGTCCCGATACATCACTGATAAAGCTAAATTGATGGCTATTTAAATGAAATTTTTGGAAAATAAACTTAATTATTGTAATATATTTCATGAGTCTTTGAGAAGATGAAGTGGGTGAAGAACAAGTCTCTAAAAATACTCAAGGAAATTATGATTTTTTTTTTCTTTTTTTATAGAGTTGTAACCAGCATCTGTTAGGTAAAGATCACAGAAATTAAGACTGGACAAGAATAGAAGTTGCTCTTCTATGAGAAAGAGCACTTGGCACTGAGTTTCTGGAGAAGCACGACCTTGTCACAAGCTGTTTGGAGACCAATACTATCTCCCACATAGTTATGGCCACGTGTACAGCAGTACACATTTCACTTCAGCACATCAATGTTTTTTAAACTCTCAGCCTAAAGAGGTAGAGAAAGGCACACGTAGTCTTTCAAATGCACCTCACTGTGTCATGTGTGTCACTCCCAATGAATTCTATCCATTAAGTGTCCATGCTGCTTGGGCCTTACAAAAAATAACTCATGGCAGCTTTCAATTTCTCTGTGTCCAAAAGTAACTGACAATTTATCCATAATCAGCTCCGTAGGCCAGAGTACATGCTTTTAAATGAGAATTACAAGCGCTAATTAAATAAAACCAAAAATTATTTGGTGATCTCAAATGTGACATTTCAGAGAAGAAAAACATATTAAATATATCAGACAATAAAGCACCAGTGTAGAAGACAAGCTAAATCTTTTTGGAATTGTCTTTATAAATAATAAACTTAATTGGTAGGAGCAAGAAAGGATTTCTCAAATGGTGATCTTTTGGGCAAGAGTTAAGAATTTTTATAACAGGAAACTGGTTTTAGCCCATTCATTAACTTCCAAAAAATTGTGCAGCTTAAGGGTTTAGACTAGTTTCAAAATGCTTTGGTTTGAAAGTTGGTACTTTAGATATGAACAATGCTCTAAACATTTGATACATATCATTACCAATATAATCAGTGACAAAAGGGGTTTTTTATCAGTTCACATTTCACATAACTTTTTTGAGATCTTTTGCTGCTTCTGGGACTCAAAATGCAACACAAATTCATTTTATATTTTACATGATCTAAGTCATCTTTTTAGCAGTCCTGTCTCCCAGAACTATACTTACTACATCCAAGGTGTTTGTTTCCATACTACGTTACTTCACGGCTACTGGATTGGTAACTGGCAGCTAGACATTTGATTGCCTTGCAGTCACAGTCCAAATGCCAATACTTCCTTTGCAATTTTTGCAGGAATCACTGGTTGAATATACAAATATATACAAAGAAAAACTGTGTGCATCTTGTCTTGTTACAGTAAGCAGCACAATGAACATCCAGGGGATTGGTTAGGTACAGAAGTGTTTTTCTGGAGAGTGCTGCACCTTGCATATGACAGTAAACTGTCTGTGGTCCTGCTGAAAACAGGCAGTGGGATCTGCCCTGGTTCCAAGCCCGACTGCTGCACTTCCATGAGTTAATCTGCAGAGATCCCCTGCCAGCCAACTTCAGCCACTCTACAGTGATCCAGCTTGTTAAATACATTCAGCACAAGAAATGAGCCCCTACTGCTACGACAGCTCCACAGTTTTCTGATATCTTCACAATGATTATGAAAAATCAAATCCTATCATTCCGAAAATACACTCCATATTCAAGTTATTGCAAGTTTATTGACCAAAATTGTGTAATGTTATCAGACAGAAATTTTTGCCTGTGGTGCATGCACTGAATGGTGTAACTCAGATTTCTCTAAATGTCAGATTGATTTATAAAAGCCTGCTATCTCCCTTAATCTTTTTTTCTGATTTTATTCCATCAGTAGACTTAGTCTCTTGGTATTGGAGAAATAAATATTAGTGGAATATAAACTTGAAGATCTGCAGAGGTTTCTGATGTCCTTAGTTTGAGAGATTAAATCACTAGATGTTCTGGAGTCCTACAGTGACTAGCTATTACATCCACAAAAAGGTTTCCAAGCCATGCCAGATTGACTTTGGGTTTTTTTCCTTTGTAAAGGGTTATTTATATCTGACCAGCCTTGTTTTAGTGGCCTCAACAACACGATCTCTAAGTAGTGCTTTCCTTGTGTAATTGCACAGGTAGCTGGTGCACCTGTCCTAGATGTCCTCTTGCTCAAGCTCGTGCATATTCTTTGTGAGCCAAGAGACATTTTTATTAATAGGCAGAGTAAAAGGTTCAGATTGTACCGAAGACAAAAAGGCAAGGTACAGAATGAATTAATTACTTGATCAGTTCCTATTCCCTACAGACTTTCTAAACAGGAAAAGATTCCTTTGGTTCACGATCCATTCAGACTTTGAATTCTGCAAAGAATGATGATTTAGGATGGCTCTGTGATATGCACACAGCATTCTAGGATGTCAAGGGTTTTGGCAGGAAGTGCAAAACTCTAATCTGTACAATATACAGTACATGGGAAAAATTATGACTCCTGACAATTTGAAATTCTGCCAATGCTATAGAAATTTTTATAATGGCACTAAAAGACACCTTTCTAACTCAAAGCCTCTTTCCTGCCAAACTGCCAAAATATGCAGCTAATCATGATGGAAGTGGAGCTGTTAAAAGTTATAACCATTTTATTTTATTACAGAAAGCACTAGACAAACTGCGTTAGAGGCTGCTACTCCTTCTATCATAATGCCTATACAGCAATGAAATAATTATGTCAAGCAATTACTTTAAAAATATTCTTGCAAATTTTGACTATATGGTTCTAAAAAGCTATCTATATTGAAGACTGAAAATGCAGTGCTTACATTTAGTTTGATAAGTTACCAAAGACTTACAAGCTTCTGACAGGCTGGAATTTTTCTTTTTCTGAAAAAAAAGGGGGCATCCTCTTTGTAGCCACCATTTAAATACTGGCATGCTGTGATGAGATCCCTCCAAGCCCTCTTGTCCCCAGGGAGTGACTAACTCCAGTGTTTCCTCAGAGATCAGGTTCTCCAAACCTTTGATCCTCTTCCTGGCCCTCCTTCAGGGACTCTCCTGTCAGTCCACGTGCATCTTGAACTGTGGGGACCAGAACTGAGCAGAGTATTCCAGGCGTAGCCTGATATGTGCTGCATAAATGATCGTAGGAATTTTACAGGTTGGAATGACCCTTGTTAATGAAGACCTTTATTGTTGTAGCTTTTAACCCTGTTTTTAATTATATAAAATTAAGGAAAATATAAATCATTGCTCATTTAAAGCAGTGGATTTTAGGCTTGAGTAAAGAGCTTTGGGAGGACAGGCTATGCTTCAAAGGAAACAGTAAACAATGCCATTTATAAGACACAAATCCTGCAATTTATATAAAAATATACTGAGAGAAAATGTCCAGAGAATTGAGAGTTGCAGATTTGGATAACTCCACACCATAAGCATAACTATCTCGGGAGCAGAAAAGATAGAAAGGAAGAGAATACTGCTTTGTCCCTTTTGGAGTATGAAGTGTTAAAACCATCAGACTTTCTACATAGAGACATCATAAATTATACAGTTGTAACAGTAGCAAAGGCACTGATTTTTTAGGAGAAAGAGTTATTAGCTATGTTTTTCCTGTAACTGTAGAGAAGAAGCCTTCAATCAAAATAACTATTGCAAATGTGGTTAAAGACACCACAGATAAACTGTTTTTAGAGGATTTATTTGCAAGAAAAAGAAAACAGAATTTTAGATATTAACAGTGGAGACCTGCTAAAGCTTCCACAAGATTACAGTATCCAAAATATTAAAGATTGGAAGTAGCATTTTTTTCTTTTCTTTGATGTGCAATATGTCTTTTTTTCCCACTGTTCAGAAACAAACCTTCCGGTCTAAATAATTCATTACCCTCTTAACATTTTTGAAGCTTTCAAACCCAACAACTTTTAAAGCAGCTTTTCTGGTTTTGCTTGCTCTTTATCTATTTTCAAGGAATATGGTAGAGTTGTTTAAATTCTCTGCCTGTCAGTTCCTAATTATAAGCTTTTGCCTTGTTAAAATGTTTGCATACATAGTCTTCAAAAATTATTATTTTTCCACAAAAAGGACTCCAAATATAAAAATATTGTGTCCAGAGTCTGTAAAATTTAGTTTTTGAAAAAAATGTTCAAACATCTGTGGAGAGACGCAGGGAATAGAGGGAAATTAAAATACTGTATTCTAAAAATTAAAAGACCTTGCCAGTAATGAACACTGACAGTAAACTGAATGATATGATGATTTTGCAGCTGCATTCTCAGCTGTCCATAATTAGAATAAACAGTACACATATATAGAACAATAATTATTGAGAGTATGTCCCAACATTGTGCCTCAGCTTCAAATGAAGAGTATCTATCCTACACGGACTTGTAGGATATGCATTCAGGCACAAAATTATCACCATAGAAAAGTGAAAATTAACATCTTAAAGTAAGAGTTGCTTCATGATTGACAATGTTATTTACAGTAGAATTTGGAAAGCTAGGGTATTCCATAAATAATATTCTATTTTAAAATGTCATTTGGTTGCCATTACTCTATTAGCAACAGAGTTTTCTTCCTCTTCCACTCGGTAACAATGTTGTGTATTACTTTATTTTAGTAAGTATGAGAGAGACTAATGTCCAGAACCTGCTGTTATGTGACAGGCAATGAAACACCTCAGGTAACTGAGTGGTTACCATGGAGAAAAAGTTAAGGACACATACGCCTGTTTACAAAAGACTTGTTCAAAAGATTGTGGAACAAAATTGTGTAGGGCCTGTAGGGCCCAGGAAGACTTCAGAAGGTGCCAGACTTCAGAAGTCAGGTTAATTTCAGATTCTCCACTTATTTATTTTATGTTAAGTAAATGGTCTGATCCATCTCTATGACTACTCAGCAAGCTACAAGTTTTTGATAAGTTCTGTGACTATTACCATCACCCTTCCCTACCCCTCAGTTTGATTCCTGACTAAGGTACAAGATAAATTTCTGCAGCCAGAAGGCACAAAATCAAACACTAGAGCTCTCATTATTTTGGTGCTTAAACAAATTTCCAGTAATAATGACTCAGTGGTTAACCCCTTGCAGCTCACATAGGTGACAGGAAGACCTTACCTACAGTCAAAAGGATACTGACAACTTAACTCATACCTTGATGTCTTCAACTAAATCATCCCAAGCAACACATTTTATATGTATGTATGTATGTATATATGATGGCTTACTTACATATTTGACTGCTTTCAAATTGCTTCCTACTGAGCATAGTTTGTAGTGCCTGAAATGGGCTGTCCCCAAAGAAGAGTTTAGTTTTAATCTTTGTGTGACCTTGTGGGCAGATGCAAGCTTGTTTTGATGACATATATGTGACTACATTAGTGTCTGGCACCAATCCTGAACTATAAGCTCTTCAAGAAGTCTGGAGAGACAAGTTCTGACTAAGTCAACTGCTAATGTGGTCTCTGGCTTTTTGGCTAGAGTGGCCTTGTTCTGTTTATTCAGAAAGCAGAGAACTTGTTAGTACCTGCCATCCATACATCAAAACAACTCAGATAAAGAGACACAGAATCACAGAATGTCCTGAGATGGAAGGGACCTACACGGATCATCAAAGTCCAACTCCAGGCCCTGCACAGGAGCACCCCAAGGATCACACCAACTTTGTATAAGGAGCGTAAAGTAAGTATAAAAGAAGACTGGAATATGCAGGTCACAGGATGAAGTCATGAAGGAAATATCTGCAGAAAATAAAACAGCAAACATTGCTTTAAATGCAGTATTAGATCTTTCTGCATTTTGCATCTTTCTATCCTTCTATAGGAGCGTTCTCTGGCTTCTGATTGCAGAGCTAGGGATTGTGGAGATTTTACCATGAGTCCAGAAATACATGATAAAGTGTGAAATATGGTCCAGAAATATCTGGTGTTCAACTTCGAGTTATTTGAAAAAGACTATTTTGAGTTTCAAGGCTCAGGTTTGCAAAAAACCTGAAAGCAGAGATTGCTGAATCATCTGATATCAGAAGCCAAATTTTATTATCACTTTAATCTTAAAAGAGTGGAGACTTTTAGTCACTCACACCTGTTTTCAGCATTAGGCTCACTGTTTTTTAATAATTATTATTAGTCATATTTGTCCTTCTCTTTTCCATGCTCATTTCTGAAATACTAAAGTGCATGTGAATCAAATTTTTTCTTTTCCCCAGAACTTCAAAGAATGTAAAAATGTATTTTAAAGACATTAACACTGATACTCATTTCTAAAGACATTAAATAAGCAGTACCTTAGGGTTTTAAAATCAACACCAGAAAACGAAGTTCAGTATGGAGTCATGAATTCACAACAGGTAGGTTTTTATACCAAATACACACATTTAATGTAAATTCTTATGTGTCTCCATACCCCTCTATGATTTGAGCTGTAAATGCCCAGGAGACAGAGCACACAGAATATCTGAAGGTTTTTCTGATCCACCAAATTTGAGTCGGCAGTGTGAGAAATGAGATCATGAAAAAATACCTCTCTCTTTTACCCACAAATTACACTGTTACTTAAAACATTCTCCCTGGAGGATAGAACTTCTCTCACTTCCGGTCCCACTTTTGCTCCATCCTTTCACCGACTTGTAAAAGTTAAGTGCAAGTTAATTCTTGGGCATTGGGTCAATGGCTTCAGGTAAAGCATCTGAAACACCCCTCAGTGAAAAATCAGACTTCCTAGTGCTGCACTAAACTAGCACAAGTTCCCATTCCACCAGGGACACCCACTCAGGATTGCTTCAGCAGACGGTATAGGCAATAGCTGTCATGTATCTGTGACGTCCAACCCAAATACCTGATCTCTGCATTTGATGAATGGAGCAGACTGAATGCACCACTCTTTCTCGGGACACCACTTAGGAAGGGATCTGATTATTACCTGGAGGCTCAGAGACTACAACTGAATTGTGTAACTGCTACATAATTTTTTTCTTCCCTGGCAAAAACATTCCAGTGACACTTTGTAGAAAATAAACTTTCTTCAGCTGTGGAGGAGGGTGAAGAGAAGAGATCATTGGGTCAATGATTACACAATACTCATTTTCTAGATGCTCACTTGCTACCTGATTTACAGACAGGCCAAAAACCTCACACAGGACCATTTACCATCAGTGCAAATTTTTCCCTTTTTAAGAAGTTAGTCAGAAAAAGATCACAAACTGGGTGCCTAGACTGTTTTGCAGCAAGGGTAAAAATCCTTTTTTTTTCTGATTGTTACCAATGCAGCAGCTCTGCAGGAGTTCTCAGTGCTGATGATATTGTTGAACAGAATCAGTGGAAAAACTCAGCACAGAAAAAATTGCAAAGACTTGAACTGAAATTCTTACATACAGAGTAGGAATTTTTTTGGCTGTCACTCATGCTTTATTCCCAATTTTGCTTCTCTGTTTTACTTTTGCACAGACATCTTGAAAGTGTGAATGGTAGGAGAATTAGTATCTGTTATCAGTGTGTAGAGTTTTGTTACTTTTTGAATGCAAAAGCATTAACACATTTTAGGAGCTTTGTGTGATTGACTCAGATCTCTGAATAGCACCTTCCAATTATACAGTAGTAACTGTATTACTTTGGAATTTCATGAAGCAGCTTGCTCTCAAGCTGCAGGAAAAAAAACAGGCAACAGCCTTACAAGAAGAAAGTTCAAAAGTGAGTAGGATGAGAAACATGAAAAAGTTGGAACCTGGAAATTCTCTTACATCCCAAACAGAAGAGAGCACTGAACTGCCCATACCTCACAGCAGAATATGAAGTGTAACACCTCAGAGAATCCTGATGACTGAACCCAGACAAACTGTAATAACTTAAGTAATGCACCAGCACTCACTTTGCAGGGTTGAAAAACAACCATTCAGGGCATTAAATGACAGGCTGCTGGTTTTGCTGGAAAAGAATGTTAAGAACTAAATCAGCAAGCAGAGCTGAAAGGAAAGGAAAAGCTACAGAATTTGACAGCTATGACATCAAAAGTATCTGTGTACTTGAACATTTCAGGCAAATAGAATTGTATATGAAAACGTTGTTAGGAGACAGAGTTTTAGCTCCAGCTCTCAGGCCGTGGGATCACCTGAAACAAGGCAGAATGAAAAAGAGAGTACAGCACAGCATTTAGTGTGCTGTCAGTGCCCAATAACAGATACACTACTTACTGAGCTGTGGTTTTGTTGTCATTGTCTGCAAGCAAGATCATTTGTTTTAATGACCTTCTGGCATCATGTGAAAGCAATAGCTCTTTTGATTGGGCGTGTGGTAAAATTAAAGGCTAATTGGTATTCTACTGACAATATACAGTAGGTCCCTCATTGTGCTGCTGACAAGATCTGATGGATGCTGCCTCAGGTTCAAAGGAAATTAGCTTGATAGGAAAAAAAACCTGGCCGTGCCAGGTTTTCAAGTTATCTGCCGGTGTTCTATTTCACAAGAGATATTGCACCATCCAAATTTAATACGTACCAGACAGAAGAAAACATAATGACAATAATGCTAAATATTATTGTGGCATCTGTCCGCTGCATGAGGTTACTTCTGTATCACAGTTTTGAAACAAGCAGCCCTTGAAGCAGCAGTATTTTAACAAGAGTTGAGGACATCAGTGTAAATGTTTATGAAAACAGGCAAGTCTTGAGACCAACAACAAATCTCCTGCTACTAGAGATGTTAAAGAAGTCCTAAAGATTAGAGCTGGGCTGCTGGATATCTAGAATCCCTGTACCTGCTAAGTAGTTGCAGAGGAGTAGCTTATCTAAAGTGTTAGAAGTGTCACATGCACTTTTAGAGTTTATCTGGTTGTGTACAATTAGTACAACACACTTTGGACACTATCTGTTCTGCAGAATGTAAACAAGCAGCTATGGCATGTCCCAAGAGCTACCCAATGCACACATTGCTATTTCTTTCCAGAAAGTGCCAGAGAGAAATACAGCAATACTTTTAATGTATAGGTTATGCAGTAAACACTGCTATCTGTGAGACAGCCTTTGTATCAGAACAGGTTTACTTCTAACATTACCTTAATGGCATTCATAAAAGCCTTACTGGTCAGAACTCAAGCTTACATTAAAGACAGGCTTTTAAAATGGCATGGGAACCCTGGATTTGGACTGAAGAATATAAATAAGTAGGCTTAGATTCTGAGATGCTGAGTACTCATTAGCTTCAGTGATTTCAAAGGCATCTGGGCTTGAAAACTTTGATTTGAAACTTGGGATTAGAAAGATGACTTCCCAAATGGATGCCTTCTAATTATCTTCTGTATTCAGCAGAGAACCTAAAATATAGCAAAAATTTCAGCACTCATACATGCTTTTTGAGTCCAGCTTTTAACTGCCCTAGCTTTGCAAAGTAACATGAACTCCAAAAATTTATTCCAACAGTACATTAAGCAGCTATGACTCCAATTATTACAATCCATTTTCAAAATATATAAAAGAAAGTGGCATCATTTTTCTGTTAGGGCAAAGCAAAGCAGGGTACAAAAAAAAGGAGCAGGCTGCGTCAAAGGGAAAGGTGGCCAGCCAGAAATCCAGTCCTGTGTTCAGCCCAAATGAAAGAGCCACAACAGAGGTCATCCTAGTGCAACATCCCTTTTACAGGACACTGCACCCAAAATAAGAGAATATGCTGCTACCACAAACATCATTCTTCACCATGAATTTTCTCATTGCAAGTGAGTGTTGCATGGTTGGCTCAGGTAAAGAAGTGAAGGGAATGAGTATTGAAAAGCCCAGCGCTAACCCGGCAAACCTGGCAGCCCATCTCTGCTGACTGAGCCAGGGCATTTGAGATTCAGGCATCTATTTGCACAACCAAATATGTAAAAAAAAATGAACAAACAAATGAGGAAGCTATTGCTTCTGTGTTTTTTAAATATAACTTTTTCTAATTAAGCAGAAAGTTTCTGATTAAATAATTGCTACCCTTGTATTTTAGACACACACAAAATGTGCACATTCTATGATGCAGAATATCTCTGGCAACTTTTAGAAGTAAATAAAAGCTCTAAGCACCTGATGATAAACTGTACTCAGACACTTTAACTATTATATTTCTATGGCACAAAGGAACAGAATCTCCATCCTGGGCTACCTTTTAATGATGTAGTGAAGTCTCCTGTGAAGATACATAATAACTTATGCTACTGAAAAACACGCCACACATGAATAAATGCTGTTATTCTCTTCCTTCAGATCTTTCAGTCAATAGCATCTACAAGAATGTATAGAATTATTGCATATTATTGTATTGTGTATATATAACTTTGCTATATAATAAAAGTGCATTTTTCTGCAATTCTGAATAGGTTTCTCTGGAGTGTTGATTTATTTTTTTCTTACACATTTTCTCCATATTCTTTTCTAGTATACTTTGCTGCTGCTTACACTCTTTTCCTGAAAACTCAGCCTTTCTGTGTCTGTCATCCAATACCACTGCAATACCCAAACAAAGATAATTACTAAAGTTTACCAAATCTCGTTACCCCATAGAGGCCAGGCTGTTGCTGCTCTGGATCCCACAGCAGCGAGGCTGTACATGTTTTCTCAATAGGTGGAGGTGCACAGTATGCACCCAGAGCCAGTCACACAGATACACAGACCAAAACACAGCCCTCGTGCACTCACAACAGCACGGGCACCCACATCTTGTTCCCCCACCTGGCTGATTAGGATGAAAGCCTGTGAGTAAGGAATGCATACATGGATATAATACAGATCCCTCCAGCAGCTGCTCTTAGTATCTGTCCAGTAACTGGCTGCTGGATCTTCTAGTGTCTCCAGTTGCTGGCACCTGGACATAGAAGCCCCTGAGCCCTGTATCCCCACAGGTTGCTGGCTCCCAGACCCACTGGAGCATGTGCACACATGCACACACTGACACACACCCTCTGGCTCTCTCTGGCAACTGGTCTTAGTCAATCTATACCCAGCTTCTGAAACCCTTGGTCTGACACTTGCCTCATGTACAAACAGGCTCTCTCACAGCTCATGCCCTAATTCCACAGGTCCTTCCAACAGCTGGCTTGGACCTCCAGCTTAACGTTCATCAGTAATTACACACACTGATGCACACACCCACACAAAATGCACACACTCCAGTCTTTCCAGCTGCTGTCACTTCAGACGCACAGATACCTATGAGATACTTATGGCCACCTGTCCAGTTGCTGGCACTCAGACCTCCATACATTTCCAGCTGCTGCTATCAGAAGCGTGGGCCCCCATGACCCCCCCTCTCCAGCCACTGGCACTTACTTGTCCATCCACACAGAACAGACAGACCCTCATGCACAAAGTTACAAATGGAGTTCTGTAACAGGGCTGGAAAAGCAGAGGAGCATGTTCAACTACCTACCAGCAGCCTTGCAACTGGCCCTTCTTGTCACCTCTTCCCTATCTTCTCACATTTGTCCCTTCTCAAATCACCTTGATCTTCCTTTTACCCACCCTGGTCCTTCCCCTAAACATGTTATAATAAGTCTTGCACAATTCCAAGAATCTCTGTCCCTGTGTTCCATAATGACTTCAATGTCCCTCTCACAGTGATGGGATGTCTGTAGTGATCCGACAGTTGCTTCCACTAACTTGTCCGGTGAATTTCACACTTGGTCCCAAGGTTGATCCTTCTCCTTTCACAGTCCCAGATGCAGATCAGGGTTTTTCCCTGGTGCTTACCCCGTGACTTGGTCACTGGATTTTCACAAGTCACTGTTCCTCTGTGCTCATGGCAATGAGCCTCTGATCCCCCCAAACACACCTTACACCAAGATGCTTTCCGTGTTACCACTACTTTATCAAGCACAGCTTAGCAGTTTACAAATTATTTTCAATACTGATATTCTACATGCATCATAAGCATTGAAGAACACAAAATATAATCAAAATTACCGAACACAAAAACTGCAGCAGACCCAAACTGCAAAGTTTTTGGCTCATAAGTATCTGTGATCACATGTTCAAATCCCTAGGGAGTTTTCCCACAGATTTCAAGAACTGATGGATCAGGCTAAAGGCAAAAGATGCTCCGCAGGGTGAAATAGCATAACTTTAATTTATTTATATTCTTTACTATTTTAATCATTTCAGGGCGAATTCTTCAGAAATTATTTGCAAGCAGGTCATGTCTGTAGCCACAATTTGTAAGCAAATGTATGATACAAGTCAAAGTCCCACCCTGGCACTTAGTGCTTCCCCAGACATCTGTGCAGCTAAGCACAGCACAAAAGGATCCCATGCTCTTGCTGTGAAGCTTCCAGATAATTATTTCTTCAGCTAAAACCTCTGTTCCAGAGAGGTCTTCAGAAAAGAATTTGCTGACATGAGAATGAGCCACTAAAGAAAGACAGGAGCACAGGAGAAGGTCATGGAGATTCTAACATGCGGAATTCTGTACTGCCATATATTCGTATATGTTTTTTCACTTAAGAAATGACTGTGCTAACATGCTAATTAAAAAAAACCAACCCAAATCTCCCCTCCAAAACTCAGCTTGGAGGTTGCAGAAAATCTGCAGCCATTCAGCAGACAAAACCAGTAATACCAATTTTTTCTTTCCAGGCAGAATTCTAAGGATTTTGCAAACTACCATAGAATAAACATACAAACTAAGGACATTGGTACATTAAAATGTATCTTTAGCACTCAGAATACAATAACATCAAATACACAATTGTGAACTTGTTGTTCAGCATAGTACTGAAAAGAGGAACCTATTGGTACAATAACAAGGAATTCCTGATTCAGGGATTTCTTTACAATTGTGAAATGCTGTTAATAGAATAAAAGGATTAGTGGAGATTTTAAAGAAAGATATGGGAGTTTTGTGTGAGGTTTCAGCTGTCCAGAAATTGTATGGTAACAACTTTGCAGTTTAAAGTAAAACCAAATTTTTTAACTTTCAGGGCTTTCATTTCTTTTATAAAACATTTAATATTTCTAATCACATAGCTGTTCTCAATACAAAGTTAAAAAGCAAGGAAATAAAAAACTTTCCAAATCTCAAGAAACTTTTAGGGGTAGAAGCTTAGAAGGACCACAGAAGAGTGGTTCTCAGCATCATGCTCAGGGCCACTTCCCTATCATCACCTCCATTAAATGCATAATGTCGAGCTCACACAACACAGCTGTGATAAAGCCTTGCAAAGAGACGGGAACTGCACCAGCAGCCAGCTCCTTACTGGTTCCAAACTGGTAAGTCTTGAGGCATTTGCACTGGCACACACTCAGCACAGCAGTCAAGAAATTTTTGGGCAACACCAATCACATCAGTTAAGCACTCAGTATTATTTCACTAGCTTTTCCACTTCCATCCTCTTCTTCCTGATCCATCTATTTTCCATGCTGAAAAGGCTGTCAACTACTGAAAGCAAACAAACAAACAACCCTCCCCCAAAATCCCAACAAAGACGATCTTTTCAATTCCAAACATGCCCTTTTTGTAACAGGGGCCTGGAGCTACAGGCTATAGTTAAGATGCAGTTCCATGATGGACTAAGACAGCAATCAAGCTGCTTCCTGGTTTGCTCTCCACCGACTCTAATTAATGCTTCCCACTCGTCCACAGGCTGAGAGATTTTTATACATTCATTAAGCCATCCAAAAGGGTCACCAAGACCTTTGTTTTATTCAATCACAGCTACTCCAGAGCCCATGGATGGATATGTATTCAGACTAAGACACTAAATAGCAGAATGGGAAAAAATTACTAAAGTGCTGTAATTTTACCATAAGATAAACATACTGAGATAATTCCAGTTAAAACAGACCTGACCTCAAGTTTTACTCCAAATAAGTGTTTTAGGTGAATTGTTTTTACTGGAACGGATTCTTTTTCCTTGCTGATGTGCTTTAACTACTCAAATTAAATAAAAAAAGAGAGCACTTGAAGACCAGCTCTGTGTGACCTAAGCTCCAACACTCAGTTTGTAAATGACCTTGACAAGATGGGAGGGTAAACTCCAGATTTGAAAGAATGAAACAGAGACAGTGGATGCATGCAAGAGGCTAGAAAAAGAGGCTGCATCATGTAGCAGCTGTAATTTCAAAAGATTAAAAAAAAATTCCACAAGCAAACACCTAAAATTAGCATCTTAGGCATAATTGTTGTGTTACTGAAATAACAGAAAGGCACCTGGTAAACAGTATTCATGCAAAATGAATTAGAATTAAACAACAACAAAAAAACAACCAACCAAACCCCACCCACTCCTGCATTTATAGCCTCCCTCTCTTCCTCCAGGGGAAAAGGAAAAAAAGAAAAAAAAAAAGAGTAAGGTAGAATGACAAGAATTTTTTCAGTACTTC
>NW_024581685.1:0-93724 GCF_017639235.1 Corvus kubaryi
CAAAGCAGACAGGTGCAAAGGAATCCAAATTCCAAGCTGGACATATGTTACCTTGGGGCTCCAGCCCCCATCAAACAAGCTCAGGAAGATACATGTTAGAGTGACCTGAATACCATGGGGTGACACCATTTCTTATTCAAAGCCAGTTCATGTCTGGTCAGTGATCTCTGATGAGTCTTCATGCACCAAGACACCTCCTGGTTCCCTGGTCTCCTCTGTGGCATTGAGTTCACCGGGAAGAGCAATGAACAGTAGCAGTCCCATGACTGTCTCACCACTATCCAGAACTTTCTGGGCTTCACCCCCTCACCCCCCAATTGTTTTCTGGGTAAATCACTCCCTGTCAATGGCCTGGCAGCAGACGAACCATTGTTCCGTCTACTGGAGAGCTATTCAGTGTTGATGGCCTTTGATTTCTCTTTCCAAACATAGGCCTTGCCTCTGCCAGATAGGATTTTGCTGGTACGGTTTTGCTGGCAAATCCTCCTAACATAAGCACAGTGTGTAGTCCCTGAAGATTTATTGTGGCCCAAGGGGTCTAACTTGCATTCAGTCCTGTGAATATAGTAAGTGCAGACAATACCAAAGGCACTCAGAAAACATCCAATATAAAATATATACACTAACTTACAGCGAAGGTTGCAATTGTAAGTAGCATTTGGAGGCAAAATAAATAACAACATTCATGGTTTGGCACAGACACGCTGCCAGTGTGTCACAACCTGATGGATTGGGGATATGTCTGTGTCAAACTATGAATTCTGTTTTTGCTTTTTGAATACCATTTACAATTGCAACTGTCCATGTGGATTATTGCATCTATTTTTATAGCCAAGGCTCTGTCTGGGAAGATATAACAGAGCAATCAACAACACTGACTGGTTCTATTTTGCTGGAACAATAGTGTTGCTGTGAGCTGGGCTCTTCCATCTTTATGCACAGGACAGGAGGGCTGGGGTCTGGGTTTCCCCTCATCTTGAACAACATGGGCAACAGAGAGATAGAAGTTTATTATGTGGGTCCATTTGTCAAAATGCAGTTTCCCTGCTAAAACCAAGACAAAAACAGTCAAGCCAAAGACTTAAAACTGATCGTGAGATCAGGTGGTAGGGCACTCTAGAGAGACAGCTCTGAAGAGCTGGGAAAGCTTGGAAGCCACAAGAATGCAACCATGGAGACTGACCATCGAGCTGGGGCCACCCTCCTCACCCACTGTCCAGGATGAGAGAGGAGAAGGCTCAAGTACTCTGGTACTCCTGTTCCTCTCGTCTTTTTCTCCAGTAAACTAGTGGTCAGGCACTATATTTTTATTAAGTCTGCACCACAAGCAACCTGCGAGCAGAGCTTCATATGGATGAAACATCTATTAGGTCATTCAGACTTGATGAAAGGAAGAAAGTATTTTACAATGAGGGTTGTGAAACCCTGCAACATGTTGTCCAGAGAGGTGGTAGATGCCCCATCCATGGAAATGTTCAAGGTTGGTTTGGATGAGCAACCTGATCTAGCTGAAGGTGCTCCTGCCCCTTGCAGGTGGGTTGGACTGGATGATTTTTAAAGGTCCCTTCTGACCCAAACTATTCTATGATTAGCAAAAGTGGAATTCTTTGCTTTCCTATAATATACATATAGGAAAGAAAATATTTTTTTCCCGTATGTTCCTGCCACCTGTATATTGAAAATTGACCTTTCCCAGAGGACTGCTTGCGGATACAGATCTCAGCCAGCTGAGGCACTGTGTCTAGGGTGAAGACAGGGGGTACAGGGCACTGCTGTCTGATGGGTGGTACCTGCCACTGCATCTTCATCTGAGAGGACACCTCGGCAGTCCAGGTCTGAGGAGCAGCAGGCAGTTTGTTCCCACAGCAACCAGTCCCAGAAATCTGCTGGGGGTTCAAAGTTTGGATCTCCTCGCTGAGGACTGGCACGACACAAAGGAGAGGATGGTTTTTCACTTTGTTACCTTGGATTTTCTGCATCAGCCTGCTCTGGTTTCGTCTGTCCTCTCCTTAAGCCTCCCACACAAGCGCCACTTTAGGTACTTACAGAACTCCAGCATCTAACACCACTCGCAAAAGGCCTTGCCGCTTGACCGGGATCCCCTGCCGCTTCCAGTACAAGCCTGAAATCCGTCGGCAAAACGTTCTGGGGAAATAAAACAAACACTGCCAGTTAAAGAAATTATCCCAGCTGCTTCTCGGCTTCCAGGAGAAGCCGGTAAATGCGGTGCTGTACTGAAAGCACCGGTGATGCCGAGGGAGCTGTGCTGATGCTGCGGGAACGGAACAAGACGGCAAGCGTAGCAACGCCGGGGCCGGGCGGAGCGGCAGCCGGGGCGCAGAGGGAAGTCCCCTCCGGCGGCACCCATGCAGGGGGGATTGAGGCTGTTCCAGGCATCTCCGAGGCGGGGAAAGACCAACACGGCACTTTTCCGTTTCAACTTTTCGGTGTAGCCGGCCTGCGCGGCGGCGCGGGCAGGTGCACCGGACCTATGTAGGCTCCCCCTTGGATCCCGCGGTGGGGCGGCAGCAGCCTCGGCGGGGACGGGCGCCGAGAGCCGCGGTCCCGTCCGGCGGCTCCGACGGCCCCGGCCCCGCTCCCCCCCGGCCCCGGGGCCGCGGGAGCCGCCGCAGCAGCGCCCTCTGTCTCCGGCGGGGCGCGGCGCCCGCGGATCGCGTGCGAGCGGGCAGTGTCGGCTTGCCCCGTCCCTCGCCGCCCGCCCGCCACCTGGATCACGAGGGACGCGGCGCCCGAGCATCCTCCCCACCCCCGGCGCCCTCCGGCCCGCTCCCGCCGCTCGCTCCCGCACGTCCGCCCTGCGCCGCGGCCGGGGGCTGCTCCTCGCCCGGAGAAATTTTGCACCCCCGTGTCGTGGCGGGGACCGTGGGGTAAGTCGCTGCATCCCGAGAGATCGCGGCGGGCAGGAGAGGCTCCAGCCTGGGCTGTACGGGGTAACCGGGGGACTGGCGGCTCCGGCCGCCTCGCCCCTCGCTGTCCCCGCGGTGTCTGCGGTCCCGCCGCCCGTGTCGGCGGCGCTGGGACCGCAGACGCGCAGGACGCGCCGCGCTGCTTCCAGGCGGCCGCCGGTGACGGTCCGCAGCTCCCAGGCGAGAGCCCCGGGGGTGCCGGTGACGGCCGATGCTCGGATGGGTGATGCCCGAGCGGTGCCTCTCTGTCTCGAGGGCTTAAACCGGGGCGGCGGAGGGCTCTGCCGCGGCACCTTGGCCACATCCTTTCCACAGACGCTTCGAGAGACCTTTCGAGGGGAAAACAAGTGAAATAAAGTTTCACATTGCCTCTTTCGAGCCCCAGGTGCACTCGCTTGGAACTGGACAGGGTGGGTTTGCCTTAGGGTCAGCCAGTACTTGCCTTGAAGATAATTTTCAACGTTTTATAACTTCAGAGCTACGGATCCTTGTGTTTCAGTTTGACATACCAAAGGGCCAAAAAGCAGTGAGGGAAAGGCTCTGGTGCTTTTTCTGACTTCGTGTTACTTTGTTTAGTAAACAAGAATTTTGTACGTCTTTGGGTGAAGCTGTAGTTTTCTGTTCTTTTTAAAGAATAATTTAAATAGCATAAAACCAAATTATATCATGTAAAAGACTTTTTTTTTTTTCTGAAGACAGACACAAACAATGTTTGTGCGTCATTTAGTGAGTTTCTAGGAGATGGACTATTAAACCAGAAAAAGAAAAGAAACAAAGCCCACCAGAAAAAAACCCAAGAATATGCTTGATGTTTGGTAGTTGGGGGTTTCAAAAAGACAGCCAGGACTGGATTTAAATTAACTGAATGATCTGGTTGTGTTTGGATGTAGACTGTTAAGAAGAATGTTGATGCACATATATTTGGAGTAGATAAAATGAAACAGTTCTCCTTTATGAACCGTAGAGAGTGTTATGATTCAGGGCTAAGACTAAATAATTTTCTTTAAGTGAGAGACTTAATGACTGACAAGATCAAATTCACTGGCAAGACACTTGGTTAATTTGCAACCAAGAGCAAGAATTTATTTCCGTGACAAACAAAGTACCTTATACTGTACGTATTGAGATCCAGAAAGAGTTTCCAGTTAAGGTTTTGGTGGTGACTTTAACACTGTTGCTCCAGCTGGCATCCGCCGGCGCAGCAAAGGCTGAGACAGTCCTCACTTTTCACTGCTCATCCACCACGTCTCTGCGCCCGTATATGTTTGCGACAGCTGATTTTTTTGCCATAGTTGACCATAAAGGTGTATTCAGGTGTTCTTCAGTCTTGAAGAGAAGATTAAGATTTTAGGGGCTGCGTTGGGCTAGTGTGTAAACACCTCCAGCCCCTGGCTCTGGAAGCACAAGGCTACTCAGTCCGTAGGGTGAAGGTGTATGGAGGGGGACTGTTTTGGGAAGAGTGGTGGGGAATGAACAATCGTATGTGGAAAAGTCGGGTCGTTGTGGTTTCAGGATTTTAATTTCAGCTGAGTCGTGGGAGAGGGGAGGTATGTTATTGCCTCAGCTTCCCATTGATTCAGATTTCTGCTCAGGAATTGTAAGGAGGAAATGCATTTCTAGGCCCTGTTTGCAATGCGAGTGCTTACAAAAGCCAGCCAGCCAGTCTAATATTGATTCATCGGTTTCAGCGTATAAACAGATTTAAACTCCAGCAAGGAGGATTTAGTACTCAGAAATGATTTTTCCATTAGATTTTCCTTTCTGTAGGTATATCAAAAAATATAGTAAAGATGCTTTCAGTATCACAAACTGCCCATATATAGTTGAACGAGACTAGAGAACTCAATATAGCTTTTGCTGTCGTGTTTTTAAGGGGTTTGATCCAATCTAAGACCCCACAGAACATGGGGCTCTGCTATTGAATTATCAAAATCCGGTGCCAAATCTTTCCTTAATATTCCTGGTAATTACTGCTGACTCATGCTGACATGTGAGTTCAATTAGCCCCAACTGGAATGTAAAGGATGTGGGAGTGTCTCTTTGTGCCCAGAGAAAGCTAGGACAAAGCAGATTTTGGAGGAAAATTCAAGGAATTGCCAAGTTTGGGTAGGAAGTGTCAGCCAGGGCTTTTTTTCACAGTAACGTTTGAATAACCATTTAAGTTGAAGCCCAGGAAGGGGATGTTGGATAACATGGACTTGTCTTCACTGTGGAATAACTGTAGTCTTAACTCAGACATTGCTTCTAATTTGAGTCGTGTCCATACACACAAACTTGTTGCTGAAGAGTGTTGATGTTTTCAATTTGAGTTGGCTTACCCATGAGGAATAAGCTATAGCTCAGATAGCCACAATTCATCAGCTGCTAACCCAATCTGCCTGAATGGCACAAGTGGGATTTTGCTCCACCCTTCCTGCTCCCACTTGAAGGGGGCTACCTGGAGAACAGGTCCTGCCTGCTTCCCTCGTACAGGCAGAGTGCAGACAGCATCAGCTTGGCCGTGAGGTAAGCAACAGGATATTTGCCAATGTGAATGCTCCCACACAATTACTGCCTAACTGCCATGTTTGTGACAGGTCACTGGTGGTGGACACTGTCACCACATGGCCATGGCAAAGCAGGACAGGAAGACTCTGCAGCAGTCCAGCACTTTCTGGTGCTCAGAACAGGGCAGTGCTGCAACAAGGCGTGACAAGCAAAAAAATGTCTTTGCCCCAGAAATTAATTTCCTGTCAGCTACCAGCTGGTGCAAAAGGTCACTTATATGTCAGAGGTATGTGCTAATATGTGTATATACATATACATATACATATACATATATCTATATATCTATATATCTATATCTATAAATCCAGCCATACTTGGCTAGCAGGAGCAGGAGATGCTGCTTTTGAGAGAAGCAGTTTCACTGTTGGCTTTCTATGTAAGTTACCACTAGGAAATGGCAGATCAGAATTTCTACAAACATTTTGAGGTCAAAGCAAAGAAGGTGGACAGGATGGCAAATACGCAGCCTAGTGTGTACCAAGTAGGCCCTTTTTTTTTTTAAGGGGAAGGTGACTCTAATGCAGACTTCTGGGTCTGCATGGAGAATGAAAATTTCAAGGTGCTTTGCAAGGAATTTGACTGAGAGTCAGGAACCAGATGAACATCCTGAGACGGAAATGCTTTAGGAGTGTGTCTCTGTCAGTCCGGAGCTCCCACAGAGCTGTTCACAGTCATGTTGGATTTAATTCAACTTACCTTCAGAGTCCTGAACTTTTAGATATCTGTAGCAAGTCCTGTCTGTGTAGTACTACTGTCAGCATATCAAATATGTCATAGGCAATGTCAGAACTTGAATTGATGGACTTACAGGGTTGCACAGGTGGGGTGGACAAAATGGTGCCGACATAATGCCAACTAAATGTACCCCAAAAGTTATGAACCCCCAAGGTCCCCTGTGCCAGTATGTGATATAACCATTTCAGCATAGACCAGGTAGGATTTGTTCACTCAAGTGCAACCCTCAGGTTCAAAGGTGTGCAGCTACAGTCACAAGAGACCCAGTGTATCTCTTTTACCTTTTTGAGACCTTATTCTGAATCTTATCCTTTCCATCTGACAGGTTCTTTCTGGTGTGCAGTACAGGGCAAGTGCAGGATGGCTGTGTAAAATTGAGCAAGGTGGCAGTGCTTAGCTGCCTATGTCAGTGGAAGGTGTTCAGTATGAGCATTTGTGAACAAAGCATTTATTCTGTACCCAGGTACTTGTCACAAGAGGGCTGGACCACACTGTCTATGCTTTTGAATTAAGGCTACATCTGCAGGCAACACAAATAATTTGCATGATGCAATCCATATGAAGCAAAACATGGTGTTTGCAATCATGTGTTTGTTCTGTGACTGCAGTGCTGCCTGGTGCACCAGAGCTATTGCTCTGTATTCAACAGCAATATCTGTGCATGCACTAAATGCGTTAGATATTTATTCCTTGCTCTTTAACTGTATTAGTATCGATGCTGAATGGTGGTCATTTCAGTATGTTTAGCTTGCTGAAAACATGTGTTCATGTAAAATCAAGTTTTGTCCTTTCTTAGGACTGTAGAAAACCACCATGAGAGCATTTCTCCTTCTTCTGTAACTCTTCAGCTGAAACAGAGTGAAGTTGAATGCGTGGCACTTTTGGGGTCATTGTCTCTCCCTCTCCTGGGTGCTGTTTGCTACATTTGGTAATGTACAGATCCCCGGGAGTCATGATGCTAAGTAACCTCCTGAACTTCTTCCTTCACTGAAACTTCAAATGTTATGCTCTCACCTTAAACTCAGGGCAGCATTGTATGGAAAACAGCCCTTCTTGGCCTCGTTGTCTCTCACAGGGATTTGCTTCTCCAAAATGTGTTTTTTCTGATGTCTGAGAAATCCTAGTGCACTTTTCAGACTGAGTCTCCCACTCCATGTCCTAAAATGAGGAATCATTCCACAAACATCATGCTTTCTTCCTGTTTCAGGCCATTTATAGAGAAGCAAAATTTGATGAGGTTGTTTTGTGGACAAGGAGTTAGGCATTAGAGATTTTGGAGGCGTATACTGAGAGGACTATCATTCAGGTTGGGACTCCACAGGATCTGTCAGAACTGTTCCCTATTTCATGAATGTCTCAAATGAGAGGTCAGAGCTTGTGGGCATTCAGCCTGCAGAGGTCACCAAACAGGTTCCAGGCACTCTGGAAGATAAAAGTCAAATTCAGAGTGATTTTTGACAGTCACAGCCTCTAGAAAACCAGCCAGAATATGAGTCTATAAGGTTTAGTGTAAAGGTTTATCTTTAGTCAGTAATAAATCATGTACTCAAATATAGCATGGGGAATGGCTAAGGAGAAAAGGATGTGGAAATGTGGTGGGTCACAAACCAAACATGAGTCAGTAGCATTGCACTGTTGTAAAAATGGTGTGTAAGAATAGAAATGTTTTTTCTGAGGTACATGAATCTTTTTGTCCTGCTCAGCTCAGGTAGGTCCTCAGCTAGAGTATTGCACTCATTTGGGAGCAGGGTACTTGAGAAAAAATTGCAGATAGAATTAAGAGTCCAGAGGAGAGCAAAAGGGATGATCAGATGTGTAAAAACATGATTTACTAGAAAAGATTAGAGTAATTGCTTAGTCTAGTTTAGAAAAATAAAAGGAAGGAAGTTAAAAATCATCAGAAATATAGGATTAGCTGCAAAGTTAGTTGAATTTAAACTGTAATTTAGGTTCATGTCAGTTAGGGCAAGAAATTATGATAGAATTATATGTTATGTTGTAGTAAGGAAAATTTAGTTTAGGATGCTTAGGAGAAAAAATTGTGATTTTAGTGATAGTTAAGTGCTGGAAGGAAATGTCTGGGGTACTCATAGAATGTTCTTCTTCAGTATGAGCATCATTGGGGAGTGGTTTAACAGCTGTGTTGTTACAGCTATGATGGCCTAAGCATGTAAAAGAGTAGAAAGATGTGGCACTTTTTTATTAAATCAATTGATTTAGCTAGAAAAAACAGACAAGTCTTTCATGCTCACAAGACATTTCTCAGATATGCAACCTCTGAATGGTTTTGATACAGCTGCTTCTGTATGAAGCAGGGAATGATGTTCTGTACAGTCTCTTGAGGGTCTTTTCAGTCCCATTTGCAATGATTAACAAAATCTTTCTGTCTTGGGATAGACGGGTGTTAAGGGACTGGGGAGGGAAGGCAGGCTATAAAAGCAGATGAAAGAGCTCTCTCCTACCCTGTAATTGGGGAGATTCCCTACAACTTTCATTCCATGAAAAATGCCTGTTTATTACTTTTCAGGAATGGATGAGAATCAGTAAATCTTATACTAGCTTCTCTATAAGTGTCAGGTGGTTTTGGATAGTAGCAAATGCTTTATGACAAGTGATATTGTGATAACATGTGATGTGATAAAATGTTTGCTTTTTTATCTTACAGGCAAATAAATTTCTGGGAGTTTTGAAGGCAAGGAGTCAAATTTTCCCCCCACTATTGCCCTAGTTTTATAAAGTAAAATACTTGCAGTCGTTTGTGAAAATTAACATTTTTAAATCTAAGAACTCATGATCAAAACTTTAATGAGCATATCTAAAACAATACTGTTAGGATTATTAATGAGAATTAATTTTTATACATTGGCTACTTCAGGGTAGCAACAGATACAAATAATATTAGAAGAGTGTGGTACTATAGGTAACTTGAAAATGTATTTAAATATACTTTTGTGTCTGGACACATGTCTCTAAAACAGTAAAAGTATTTACAATAAAAAGTTCCAGAAGTTGTCAAATAACAAATGAAAAGGGTAGGTATACCCATAGATCTCAAAACCATAATGTGAGTATCTTGCTTACAAAGGAGAAATTCATGCTTCTGGAGAGGAAAACACAGAATCATAGATCACAGAGTGGTTTGGGTTGGAAGGGACCTCAAAGATTCTAATTCTTACCTCACTGCTATGGGCAGGGACACCTGCAACTAGGTCAGGTTGCTCAGGGCCCCATTCAGCCTGGACCTGAACATGTCCAGGGATGGATCTACAACTTCTCCAGGTGACCTGTGCCCGTGTCTCACCACCCTCACCTTAAAGAATTTCTTCTTAACATTTCATCTAAACCTGCCCTTCACTTAAAAACCATTATCCCTTTTCTTATCACTACATGTCCTTGTGAAAAGTCCCTCCCCAGCTTTCTTGCGGGCCCTCTTTAGGTACTGGAAGGCTGTTGTAAGGTCTCCCTGGAGCCAAGTGCTTCTCCCCAGAGCTGTTCTCAATCCATTCTCTGCTCAGCCTGTGCTTGGGGCTGCCTGACCCACGTGCAGGACCTTGCACTTAGCCTTGTTGAGCTTTATGATGTTCGTATGGGCCTTATACATTGGTAGTTAAGAACCTGCACTATATTTTAGTACTTATTCAAACCAAGGTGCTGGAGTAGTGTCTTGTCAGCACAGCAGACAAAACTATCCAGTCTTTTAACAAGTATAACTTGCTTAGCTGTATTTACATAAAAAATTAGCTACATTAGGTTTTATTTTTACTTTTGTTTTCAGATTCAGTATCTGAAAGAACAGGAACTTTTGAGTTTCCATTCTGATGTTCATGTACTTCATTAAACTGAAGACTTGCAAGAACAGAGCAAAAACTTGACAGCTCACACAGCAGCCTGGCTGTTGGTGTATATTTCCAAACTGTGACCTGCTTCTTTCAGACTAGGTGTTTCTTACAATGGTGGCAAAAACATTTTAAAACACTCAACTGCAATGGTAATAATAATAATAACAATAACAATGTCAATTTAAGCATCGAGTTAACATAACTTTCAGAGTTCCAGGAGAAAATATTTAATGTTTCATTTCAATTTTTCTCTGCATTCCCATTTTCCATCTCAGGCTTTGAGAAAAACACCTTTTACTTCCTCTCTGTTTGTTTGTTTGTTTGTTTGGGTTTTTTTTTTTGTTTGTTTGTTTTTTTACCTCTGGATCTTCAGACATCTAAGCTCTGCTGAAGCTCTGTTATGGGGTTCTTGTATTTCATCCTGTTACTCTTTTTCTTCCACTGAATAACTGAGTAGGAACAACACAGAAGAGCAAAGCCAGGAGAAGAATAAGATTGCATCTCCCCAATAGGCTGATTTTACATCCAGGTTTATTATTAATTTTCCTCTCTGTCTTCCTAGTCCTACCTACATTTCATAACTTTACATTTCATAACTTTTATAGCAGTCCCCATTTTGTTGGCCTTAGATCCAGATCTCTTTTGCTTCTTTTCATAGGGAGAATGCTATGCTGTGTTATCCTGGTGTCACACAGGCTCCTCTGAGGACAGGCTATGTCTCTGAGCCAAAGGCAGCCACTTTTGTCTTTTTCCACACTGTCTCTAGTGACGCAGAAAAAATGCAAATATATGATACCAATGAATTATATATGATCTATATATATATGGAAAAATAGATATTCAAAATATATGAGCTGTCACATATTTTACTCCTGTTCTGCATTGGAGTGCAAGTAAAATCTTTTAAGAAGTATTTTGTGGAAGAGAGAAATCAGGCAATGAGAGTACAGTTATGGTGTATGACAGACTTTTTTGAAAGACTTGGAATTGGATCTTGGCCCACTTGCAGAAGAGCATCACCATCTTACTGGCTACTGTGGAGAGTCGCCCTAAATTTGATAAGCAATTCTTTCCTGATGAAACTTCCATTTAAGTTCCATTTTGGTTTTACAGTAGAAAACTCCTAGAAATGGTTGCTAGTGTTTCTGTCCGATCTCATCTATTCAATCCTCTAATCTGTACGTAGCCTCCCTTTGGATAACTCAGTTTCCCATCATGCTCTTTGCATTTACTCCAAAATTGCACCACTGTGGTGGGTTGACTCTGGCTGGATGCCAGACACTGACCAAAAGCACTCCATCACTCCCCTCCTCAACTGGACAGGGGAAAGAAAGTATAACAAAAGGCTCATGAGTTGAGATAAGGGCAGCGAGAGATCACTCATTGATTATCATCATGGGTAAAACAGACTCAGCTCGGGGAAATTAATTTAACTTATTACTAATCAAAATCAGAGCAGGATATTGAGAAGTAAAACAAATCTTAAAAACACCTTCCCCTCACCCCTCCCTTCTTCCCAGCTGTATCTCCTCCCTCCTAGCGGTGCAGGGAGACAGGGAATGGGGTTATGGTCAGTTCATCAAACATTTCTCCCACTGCTCAGAGAGAGGAGTCCTTCCTCTGCTCCAAGGTGGGGTTCTTCCCAAAGGAGACAGTTCTCCATGAATTTCTCCAGCCTGAGCCTTTCCCACAGGCTACAGTTCTTCACAAACTGCTCCAATGTGGGTCCCTTTCCACAGAGTGCAGTCCTTCAGGAGCAGGTTGCTCCAGCATGGATCCCCCACAGACCATGGGGGATACTCACTGGACACACTCTCGCCATGGGTCTGCACGTCCCTGCCAGGAGCCAGCTCCAACACAGTCTTCCGACAGGGTCACAGCCTCCTCTCAGGAGGCCACTTAGTCTGGTGTGGGTCTCCTCCACAGGCTGCACGTGGATCTCTGCATCCCTGTGGATCTCCATGGTCTGCAGGGACACAACTACCTCACGAAAGTCTGCACCATGGGCTGCAGGGGAATCTTGGCTCCGGCACCTGAAACACCTCCTCCCCCTTCTTCACGGATCTTGGTGCCTACAGAGTTGTTCCTCTCACATATTCTCACTCCTCTCTTCTCTGAGTGCAATTTATTCTGCACAATACCTTTTTTTTTCTTAAATATATTATCACAGAGACACTACCGCCATCTCTGATTGGCTTGTGCTGGAGGCCTTGGCCTGTGCTGGATCCACCTTGGAGCTGCCTGGCATTGGCTCTGTTGGACATGGGGGAAGATTCTGTCATCTTCTCACAGAAGCCATCTTCTCACTGTAGCCCCCCCGCTACCAAAACCTGGCCACTAAAACTCAATACAACCACACTTCTAGTCCAGCCTTATGGATGGATACAGGATGATAAATAGTCTTATCTAAGATTATTGTATTGCTCTAGTATTTCAAAGAGAATCCCAAACCTCAGACACCTGGAGTCTGATGAAATGACAAGCGTGGTATTAAAACACAGGTGTTTGGGAGAATAACACCAGGAATGCCAGTGAACTTACAAGAGGGTTTGAAGGACCAGTCCTTAATTACATTTGCAATCTGTGGCTTGTTCTGTGACTCAAAGTAACATGTCGAATTTACCCCATCACAGTGCTGTGTGGGTGCTGGAGCATATACCACCTTATGGTGGAACAGGGGAGTGGGGCATGAGGATAAAACCAATAAACCCAATAGGCAGTCAGTGCACAGCCACATGTGTCTTGGGAAAAAACACGACACAATTTATCCAAAGGGATACTGTTTTCCTTTTATATCTAAGGATACTTATCCTTCACTTAAAATTGAAGGCAAGCTAATGAAATGCATAAACTTGAATAACTAATTAGCTCTAGAAGACTTATCATGACAGCACAGAGCTCAATCTGGACAGAACCTGTCTGAGAAATTATATATACAGTTAACAAGCATGCTTGAGTTGTTCACTGTACTGAGCTCTGTGTTGCCAGCAAAAAGCTGCTCCCAAAACCTGAACCTAGCTATAGGTAGACAGCTCAGCTGAGGCCTTGCTATGCTACTCATTCATGGTAGAAATATTCCATTGACCTATCTTACTGGTTTTAGTCAGATTTGCTATGGAAATGATGCTTATGCTTTCACAGCGTCTGCTTTTCTTGTGACCTGTTAGTCAGGTTCCAGCAAACAGAACAGAGGGACAGAGATCTCAAAGATATTATGTTCCTGAGAGTTTAAAAGCGAAACATGCTATGCTAATATCCCTACTGAGGGCAAGATTGCAATGCAAGATTGACTGTCTTGTTAATCATCAAATAATCCATATGGTTCCAACAATATTCTAAATGCTCCAGCTGTAGAAAAACTTCTCATCGCTGCTCACGTCTTCTTATTTAAAGTCCAGCTGATGTGGCAACCTCATATTTTCCTCAGAATATCTGTGATATAGACAATGGAGGACCAAAGTCAAGCCCGGTAGAAAGAGATACCACTCTGCTAACTACAAGGTATTGTACCAGACATATGCCCAATATTTTTTTTTTTGGAGTGTTTTTATATGTGCTACCATGTGTATCCTTCCTCAAGTGACAGTGTGCATGTTAGGGGTTCTAAAAACAACTGTATTTTTCAAACATTGCTTTAAAAAACCCAACAAAAGTGCATCTAAGCTTTTTTAAGAAGTTATTTATTTACATCCTCAAAGCTCAAAAGAAGTGTCCTTGAACTTAATTTCAAGCTTTCTTATATAAACATATAAAGAAAGAAAGGCTGATGAGACAATTTAGTCCCCAGATGAACTTGTTTGTGAAGGAAGAATAATGATTGAAATTTTTGTTCTGCTAAAGAAGAAGAGTGTAGCTACATACCCATCCTGTAGCAAAGGGCTGCTGTGTTTTAAAGTCAAGCACTCAAAAATTAGGAAACCCAGGAGTTAAAGACAAACATAAATTCATAAAATGTTTAGATAGAAAAAGACCTCTAAGAACATCAAGTCCAGCTCTTAAGTTCCTCACCTGTGTGGACAGGCACTAAACTTAATCTCATACTAAAACAGAAGTTGCATATTTTATTATCCTCATTCACCTCGTAGTCTCAGCTCTGTACTATGCACTGCTCAAATCCTGTGCAAACACAGTGGTATTAATTTTGTCACAGACTCTTCGGTGATAATTGTGACTTTAGTATTTAAGTGCATCAAAACCACCACTGAATTAATCTGTATTATACTGCTGAGACATATGGTCTTATTAGTAGTGATAAATCTGAAATACTTATTCTCATTTACTCAATGCCAGACACTTAGGAGATGATTTTCCACAAGATGCAGCCTTTGGTGCATGCTCATTCAGAGCTCAGTGCTGGCTGCCTCCAGCTGCAGTACTGAGTGCTCACCGCTTTTAGAACAGACCAAGGCTCCCGTGCCTCTGATGTCCCAGGCTGTGGTCTCATGCCTTGCATCATGCAGCCCTAATTCCTACAGCCCCTGTGTAGCCTCAATTTTTTCCCCCAGCTCTCCAAGTGGGGCAGGAGTCTGGCTCTGCGTGCTCAGATTTCTTCTCGTAAGGCAGGCAGTGAAGGCAAAGGAGCCCACAGGAGACCTGGAAGGGAGATTGCAGTAGGGAGGTGCTGGCCACCTAATTTCTGGCAAAACCCCCAAATTTTCAATGGTTACTTTGAATTCCTAATGATCATTCAGAAGCAGTGCTCCTGACAGGTCCTTTTCCAGAGTGTTCCAGAGCACAGCATCTCTCTGCAGGTCTTAGGGATGCTGAGAATGGGGACTACAAGCCTTCTGCTTCTGTTCCCTCCCTGCCTTGTCCCAGTCTGTTTCAGTCCTTCCCATGACCGACTCCTTGTTCCCATGCCTTGTATTTGGAGTCCTTTGTTGCATGAGGATGTGGAGGAACAGCAAGAGGGAAGGTCTAGCACTGCCTTTGCTGCTCCAAGGGGAGGCCTGTAAAGCGCACAGGGATGCACATGCACAGTGCAGATGCCTGTGGGAGGAATGAAGGCGATGATGTGAGCGCAGCTCAGGCAGAAGCTGTAGAGAACTGTCAGACTACAACAAGTCTCCCGAGCACATGCAAGCTGGATTTTTTGCCAGAAGCTCCAAACATAGCCAAATTTGTACACATTTTCTTTGAAGGAAATTAATGAGAGATTTTATGTGTGTTTGTCAGACAACATATGATCCCTTGTACTTGTAGAACACCCTCTGTAAATCAAGCATTACATGCTTTTTTTTGGTCTTATAACAACTCTTCATGTTTGAGAATTAACCTTCTGCTTTTTCACTGGAGAGATAATTGAGGCAGAAAAGGAAATTTTAGAGCCAGAAAGAGCCGCTGTGATCTAGTTTCAATCTCATGTATAACCGGGGCATCAGACATCCTTAAACAAATTCTTACCACACAGGTCCATTAGTTTTGTTAAGAAAAAAGTTTTTGATGAAAAAACGCTCAGTGATGGAGAATCCTCCACAGTCTTGGGTAAATTATTTTGATAGTCATTTATTTGTAACTTGAATTTAATTAACCTCAAGTTCAGTAAATTGGATCCTGCTAGAAATGTTTGTTTCTTGTCACGAAATGTTTGTTTCCTACGTAATGTAGTTACTTATTGTATGGAAGTTCTCTGTTGCTGTTCTTCATGATAACCCAAACAGTTTGAGCTCCTGCACTCTGACTGTGGGGTTCATTTTCACAACCCTTATTCACTCTTTTTTCCCCAGTTATTTTTTAAATGGGGCTGCTTCAGCTAGAAACATCCTATTTAAAAGGATATATCCAAAACCGTTATCATATTTTCTCCTAAGATATGACCATTCATTAGAAGCAGAAAACTTGGTACAAATATGCCAATAACAATTAATTTAGTGGGAGCAGCCAGATAGATTTCTGTCCTGTTGATGAGCCATCGTGAGTGGAAGTCTTCTTCCAGAGTTGCTCCTGCTAAGGTGGAAACACTTAATCCTGAGAAAAGCCAAGCCACACTCCAGCCCCATCCCCTTCTTGCTTTGCTGGTGAAATTCACCACGGTGCCATGGCATGGTAGGGATGAGCGCACAACCTCCTCACTCCCAGGCTGCCTCTTCAAAAACTGTGCTGCTTTGAAGCTGTGGTCTGCAGAGCCCTTTATTGTAGTTCAGGCATTGAATGCATGGTATGTGATTACATTCAGGCAGGAAATGTTTAATAAAATTTAGTGAAAGGAGAGATCATTGGATAATGTAATCTGACCTCCTATAGCTACCAAAGATTTTTTTTTCTGAGTATGCCTGCATTCAACTCAACTGTTTCTATTTAATTTAAGTATAACTTCTGTTAGGATAAAGTGCACATTACAAAAAGGCATCTAACAGTGGTTTCAAGACAACAGGATCCATTAAATCCTTTGTACCTTGTTCCAGTGTTTAAATGCTCATGATGTTCCAGATTAATATCTTATTTCTTATTTGGATGTATCTGACTTCATTTTCTAAGTGCTTGCTGTGTATTAAAATATTTCAGTACTCATATCTTCCCCTGGAAGTACTTCATTTTATTTAAGTCACCTAAATCTTTTTTCTATGCAAAGAAATTTCTTCAGCCTGCAAGTATTTATTTTATCTTCTTTCTTCACTCTTACCAGTTTCTAACATTATTTGAAAAACACTCACGTGCGAACTGTACACACTATTCCAGCCATCAGTCTTATCATATTGTTAAACAGATGTAAACCCATACCACTTAGGTTAGCATCTGCATTAGCTGCCTTTGCAGCAGCTCCTCCCTGGCAACTCAAACTATGGATTGTATTCATTTTCACTTTGATCCCTAATTCCTTTCAAGAATCACTCACATTTCAGGATGCAGTCCCTATTCAGTAGTAATGATGTGCATTCCCTATTCTGAGATGCAAGTGTTTGCATTTGGCTGTATTAAAATACATTGTGGATAAAGAGGAACAGCCTACTGGGCACTCCAGATTGCTCTGTTTCACTGTTTCAACATTATTTATCAATCTTCTAAATTTTTATAACTTTGTAAATATTATCACCAATGAGTTTGTATTGAACCTCGATGTCTGTAAGGTCTTTATGAAGCCTTTTTTATTTAGCAGTGATTTCTCTATAATTACTTTATTTTTTTACTCTGTCACTTGAGAGGTTGTTTACTTGTGGAAACTGTGCACTGTAATACGTTGTTGTGGCTTTTTAAAAGCAGAATAATGTGCTGCTAACTTACTAATACAAGTGAACTCCTCTGTCAGCTAGAGGTGATAACTTCTCAGCAAGCTAGTTTCACTCCAAAGAGCACGATATTCCATAGAATTCTGCTAAGTGTTGTAATTCATCTTTCTTATCAGCTTTTCTGGTATTTTGCTTGGGATGGATGTCAGTCTTGCCATCCGGTGGATAGCCGGATCATTATGTTTCCTTTCCCTGAATATTATCATACAGCAGCTGTCTTTCAGTCCTTCGGCTTTCCCCGGTGTTCAGAGGTTCATTGTGAATTAATGTCAGTAGAGATTACAAGCATCTGACAGAAGCAAATGATTATGGTCCACTTCTACCCTTTTCTGGCACTTCTGTTCCTTTTGGTCCCAGCTTTCCTCCTCCTGAAGCTCCTCAAGCTTGTAAGCCCCCTTTCCTGCTGCTGGAATGGTGGAAGATTGCTTCTTTGGGTTCCTCAAACATGTGGAGAGAATGTGAGGACTCTCAAGCGTTATAGGTAAAAAGGAAAGAGCACAACTGTTCTGACCAGCCGAGTGCTGTCCACCCAACTTCTTCCTGTTTTTTATCCATGTGAGACCAGTGGGCTCCTGGGAAGGAGCCCCCAGCCTCCTTCAGTGGTGGAGATGGGCTGTCCTATCCTATAGGTGGAGAGCAGAGCTCACAGTTGATCAGAAGAAAACACAGTCCAGATAAGACTGTGAATACCTGCTCTTCTCCAGTTTTTAAAATACATATTTTCATGGTTTATGGATCTGTGCAGCTCAACAAATTCAAGTGCTGTTTTCAGACATATTTTTAGGACCATTAGCCATGAACATTCTGACTTTGTCTTTATTCCTATCCATGCATTTTCAGACTCATTTTAACCACATGCCACTATTGGCATTAGTGGCAGTGGCAGAAGCACCTCTTGGTGGTGTGTATCTAGGACGTTGGTGTTCAATTGCTGGGGCAATGCTTCATACCATGTTGCTGTCGTAACCCTTTCTCCTAATTCTGTAGAAGGTTCCTGTAGAAAGCTTGAAGAGAGTGTGGCTAATTCTTGTTTGATGGGAGTGCATGATTCTCCTTCTTTTCAGAGACTAGAAATAAATCTACTGAGCCCTCTTAGCTTTTATGTAGTTCTAACTTAAAGCCATCTCCATCTAATTAGAACTGCACACACTTTTTAGAATTATTTTCATCATAATATTATTCTAAAAAGGACTTTATCTTTTGTCTTTAGTGCTGCAACTTGTGAATTTTCCTTTGGGCCTTCATCTTTCCTAACTAGCATTTTGCACTCCATAAATTCTACCTCATATTGTTTGCTATTTATTTCCTGGTTTTGTTTGAATACTGAGGTCCATTTAGTTATTTCTACTTGCTGTCACATATTAATCAGCTGATCCAGAATGGGTTTTAAAACAAAGTCGCCCTTTTGGGAAATTGAATGAACTCTTAACTTTCAGTTTTCAGTTGAATTATGCCGTTCAAGCCTTTCTTCTCCTTTTAACTTTGATCATGAAGGCAAGAGAAGGGAAGTCTAGCATGTGACACTGTTTTGAAACATGAACTATGAGTCATAGATTCATATTATGGACAGGAAGGACTCAGAACACAAAAGTACTACAATATTGTATTAGGTTTTTATTGCAAGGACTTGGTAGTGGGGGTCTACAGGGGTGGCTTCTGTGAGAAGCTGCTGGAAGCTTCCCCTGTGTCCAATAGGTCAACAACAGACCTGCTGCTGGCCAAGGCTGAGCCCATCGGCAACAATGGCAGCGCCTTTGGGATAATGTATTTATGAAGGGGAAAAGAGCCTGCACAACTGCATGTGCAGTCAGAGAAAAGAGTGAGAATATGTGAGAGTGGCAGCCAGTAGCCAGTAGCAGTCAGTGAAGAAGGAGTGGGAGGAGGTGCTTCAGGCACCAGAGCAGAGATTGCTCTGCAGTCCATGGTGCAGCCCATGGTGAGGCAGCTGTGCCCCTGCAGCCCATGGAGGACCCCACTCCAGAACAGGTGGATGCCTGAAGGAGGTTGTGACCACATAGGAAGCCTGTGCTGGAGCAGGGTCCTGGCAGGACCTGTGGACCCATGGAGAGAGCAGCCCACAGTGAGCAGGTTTGCTGGCAGGACTTGTCATCCCAAGAAGCACCCATGCTGGAGCAGCCTGTTCCTGAAGGACTGGGCCCTGTGGGAGGGACCCTTGCAGGGGCTGTTTGTGAAGAACTGCAGCCCATTGGAAGGACTCGTGTTGGAGAAGGCCATGGGAGATTGTGAGGAGTCCTGTCCCTGAGGGGGAAGAAATGGCAGTGTCTGATAACTGACCACAGCCTCCATTCCCCATCCCCTTGGGCTGCTGCAGGGGGAGGAGGTAGAGAAAATGCAGTGAAGTTGAGCCTCGGAAGAAGGAAGGGGTATGGGGAAGGCATTTTTGAGATTAGGGTTTATTTCTCATTACCCTGCTCTGATTTGTTTGGTAATAAATTCAACTAATTTCCCCTAGATCAGTCAGATTTGTCCATGATGGTAAGTGGTGAGCATTCTCTCTCCTTCCTTATCTCAACCTATGAGCCTTTTATTATATTTTTTCTCTCTTGTCCTGCTGAGGAGGGGAGTGATAGAGTGGGTTTGGTGAGTACCTGGCATCCAGACAGGGTCAACCCACCACAAATATAAAGAAAATACTTTTTAATGCGAGGTTTCAGAAGAAACTACAGTTCTTTTGGCATCTCCACATCATTTTAGCTTCCAGCTGAAGTAGGAAATCTGTGAGGGTAGATGTAATCTTAAAAACAGGCAGACTGTAAAAAAAAAGAACTTGAAGATTAAACCAATTTAACAAGGTCTTTGAAGGTGGTAAGAAGGCTTTATCTGAGCAAATACTGCAGCATACTCTTAACCTGCAGCAGTATTTATTGCACTGTATCATATCTCTCATCAGCTTTGGACAGGCAGTTCACCCATCTGACATCACAGGAAATCATTCCAGCAATAGTAAAAAAAAATGGTTCTGCTTCTGGAAGAGCTTTATGCCTGACACTGCACCAGCTGGAGAATGACTGGTGTTTCCACCATAACCTGCATTTGAGAGAAGGCATCTAGTCTGATCTCTATATTATAAGTCATTTCAGAATGAATTCTCAGAAGGAAAGAACAAGTAACAGCTCTGGTCATTTGGAGTAAAAATAGAATGTAGATTTAAATGATTTTGACAAAGTAACCTGATAGCTGTCTGTTGACACAATAACTGATTTTACAGATGAGGGAAGCACAGTAGACCTAAGGTATCTCAATTTAGCAAGGGATGCTGTGCTTGCATGTATGAAATACATTTTAGATTTTGCTTAATAAACTGTGCTCAATCCTGTTCTCCTAAATGATAGGAAGAAAAAGCAGTTTGTAACATGAGAGGGAAATAAAAGAGTTTTGGTTGTCCCAGAATAGAAAAATGAAGGCTGACTGAAGATATGACTGATATTTAAAAATATGCCAATGAGTAAACACAATGGAGGAGGAAGAGCTATTTAAACTAAAAGACAATGTTGGCAGAAGAACAAATGGGCATAAAATGACCATGAACAAATTTAAGCTGGAAGGCGAAAGGTTTCTAGTTATCAGAAAGCTGCCTTTCAATGAAAAACAGAGCCCTTCTAAATGGCTTTTAAATTAAGCTCGGTAAGTTTATGATTTGCTTTGCACGACACACATGTTCAGCAGCATGGGATTTGATTCAGTGACATAGAAATTCCCTTTAATTTTATATCTTACACAAAGCAGCAATTACTCTTGAGATATACTAACCTCTCTGGCAGCATGCACCCACTGTGGAGCAGCACTCAGCATGACTAAAATATTCTTTCAGACAGAAAATCAAGAGACTTTGATATTCAGCTAATCTCCAGAAGATTTAAACAGACTGAATGCAAAGACTTTTTCCAAGCTTGAAATGTCTCTAAGACTAACATACTCAAACAAATCAATAAGACCAAGTTTTGTGTGAAAATTGTCACCTCAGTCAGCACTGCATTGGGTCCTAGTGCTAACCACAAAACTGTGTGTCACATCTTGAGCTGCCGACAGCTATATTCCCAGCCTTTAAAAATGAGGATGTGAGGATTTGAAGAAATGCTGATTTGAATAATTGAAACCTACTAGTCACAATGTCAGTAATGGAGAGAATATTCCTGTGTATTTTAAAAGCTGTGAAATCCTCCCTGCAGATGACGGGTTGTATTACTCATTCTTATTTGTTTAGATGAATTTAGAAATGAGCCTGGAAGGGAAAAAAAATTTGGATATCCAGTAAACAGGATGTATTTTATACACATTTTATATCATATATAGTATACTTAATTGGAAAAAATGAAAATTGAACATAAACATCAATATTCTAATAATATTAGGGTAGGAAATCGGAATAAGCCGTAAGCTTCTATCTTAACTAATGCCGCCGTGATTTTTGGTGTTGCTGAATGTCACACTCAAGGAACAAACGTTTTCCTCGGTGGAATTTTCTCAGTGCTGTCATTTTGTACAGCAGTCTGAAACACAGAAATCTCCTAACTAAGAAACCTATTCCTTTTGTTTTGCAGTGTCAAAGCCATGATTCCTCCGGGGGAATGCCTATATGCTGGGAGGAAAAGGAGGAAACCCATTCAGAAACAGTTAAGTATCATATTCATCAGGAGGCATCTCCCTCCAAACATACAGGCTGGAAATGAGGTAGAAGAAGGCTTCCCTTCCTCCTATGGTCCACTGATGCAGGAGACACCTAATCTTCTCTGCAGTGAGAAACCCTTGGTTGGGAGGCTGGCTCTTCATGGGTAAGATGTCTCCAGAAAGGATGCCAAGCATGGGTCAAACCATCCTTACCCATCACTAGGAATCCCAGGAGGAGGCCAGTGGTAGTTGTGGTGGGTACCATGGTGCTGATGTGTAGAGTGGAGAGGGACAGTGCCCTTTTGTAGGCAGAACTCACTGGTTGACTAAATGCCAGCTGGGCAATGGGCTGCAGGGGTGGCTGCCACCTTTGTGCTTCCATGCTCCCTGATTCCCTGTTCAAGGAGCTTTTTGAGAAGCCGTGTGTTGAGTGCCACCAGAGCTCTGGCACTGCGCTCCCCCCTTCCCCTTTCCAGGGTTTAGCCTTGCTTGGGGCACTGCTCAGTCCAACATGTGCAAGCACGGAAAGTGGGTCAGTTCAGCCAACTGAAAGAGCAGACTGTGATGACTCACTTTTTGCATATAGAACACATAATTTTCAGACTTCTATTTACTATAGGATCACTTTCATTAGGAGAAAAATAGGAAAGAGGAATTGTATGCATGAAGGCAAAGCAGAAAAAGAAGAAACACAATGGAAATTTGTTACAAGATGCTTGAAATGGGAGGGGGAAAAAAAGGTTGCTATTAACTCAAATGTAAATGAGTTTCAGATGCCATGAACCGATCTGTGAAATAAAGCTTTTTAATACAATCATCCCACATTTACATTTGATTATATGATTATGAAACACACATTTTTACTGTGTTAAAATTATGAACTGGCACTGGTGGCCTTCACACACAATTTAAGGATGAAAAGGTAACTAAAATAGATTTCCCTATCTTCAGTTGTTCAGAACTTCTAAAAATAACCCACTTGGCTTAAAATTGTATATATTGGTCTAAAGTCAACGGGGAGTTTCTCTGAATGTTTTAATGACGTCTGTTGATATTTGGATTTGGGACAGTATTTGCTCATGAACCACTTGTTCCCACTTAAAAAATTGTTTCTTTTAGTATAAAATGTATCATATTTCAATAGACAAAGATGATGACATAAGCAAATGATTCTTACTGCAAAAATCTTGAGTGTTGAATTCAAATGTATGTAAGATTTCTGCACTACTGTTTCAGTATGGATGTGGATGTTTGATCTTATAACAACTGCAAGAGGTGTGGAACATTTCCAGTTTGTGAAATTACCTCTATGCAGAAATGTTTATGGATCATTACTTTTGTGAGAAAGGAAGGAGACTTGCAGTTGCTTTGAGAAACATTAAGCTTATGTTTGGAGTTTACATGCTAGCTAGAACTCCTCTCAAAGATGACTTCTAGATAAATGCAATGGCTAAGAAAACTATGTGCTAACAAATCACAGAAATGACCTCATTAGCCTTTTTTGGAGTTCTGGCCTTAATACCCTCAGAAGTAAATTCTCACTTACTTTATACAACCAAGTTTTCATTTTGGGAACCACTGCAGGTAATGCTACCTTGCAAGTAGCTTTTGTATGACGTTGCAGTGCAGGTACCTGAGCATGAGCTTATCAAGCCAGGATGTGAACAATTTTGATTAAGAAATGTGGGTTAAAATAAAGGGAGATGTTTGAATTGTTAGAATACTGAACTCCCACACTGGAGACAGCACTCTATTTTCTGTGGTTAGTTACTTGCCACATGCTGAGGATGATTTCTCAGTTCCTAGCAGCACTGGTCTCTTCCTCAAATCTTATCTGTGAGCTTGGTCTCTGGTAAGCCTTGCCTGTGCTTATTCCCTCGCTCAGGGACTTACTCTCCTCTAAAGAGACTCTGAATGTCCCAGAATGACTGGCTGACAGAACTCTGTTCATGGTCTGTATCTTTCAATCCTACTGGTCTTACTGACATTTCAGGACTTTGAGGTATCCTTACTGTTATGCTGCCTTGAATGATTTGTCTTGAATTTAGAAGGGTAGACAAATCTTATTAATTGAGCAGCATATTTAACCATGATTTTGATCCATGTCGTACCATCTTTGTTACAGCTTTTTTCTCCTGTTTGATGGCATAGCATTTTCTCCTGTACAGCCTTGTTGTACTTTCCCCCCTGTAATTCCAACAATGAATCAAGGTAGATACTGGCACCTGTTCTGGGAGGAGTATTTGTTCACTTGTAAAACCTGATTTTTCAGAGGAACTAAAGTTGATGGGTATTCTTTGGCCAGTCCTAGTGGTGATTCCCCCTCTTTTTAGTGTGAATAGTCTCTAGAATTTAACCTTCTCTTAACAAAAGAATGAATGAGCTTAGGTGCCTCAGTGTGAGCACGATACTTGGATTTCAACAGGGATTCATGGACTAGTCCTTTCAAAGGTCAGAATTTAAAGGACAGAGGTGCAGCTTTGCCCTCTGCAGAACAACTGGAACATTTATATCTCCCCATACTCAGTGCATCCCAAGAAGCCAGCTCTCTGACTCTACATCATCTTTTCCTGATCAGGCTGTCAACCAGGTGGTGATCCTGCAGCTGGCTTTTAACCCAGGATATCACGGAATGATACTCTTCATTATGCTCGTGAATGTTTTTCAGGCACAGGAATTCTGTTCTGAGGTGGTTTTACAGAACAGTGATGAAAATGTGTGAAGAAGCTCCATGGGAGAATACAGAGACCCACAAGACTGTTGAAGAATCTGTTGCAAATTTTACTGGGAGGAGCTAATGTTTCAGTCTTGCTCTCTACGCAGAACTAGCAGAGACTATCTTCATTATGTTGCTATTATTCAGACTATATATAAGGTTCAAGTTCTACTTTTATACATGCAAGTAAATTAAAAAACTGTAGCTGTTTTCCTTTTGCCCCCAGAAACTTCCAAACAAGCCCCATTAAATGTGATCTACACTAAAAAGTTTTGGCATTTATGGACACAGTTCAAACACCTGGAGCTCAGACAGATTGAACATTTTCCATCAGATATGCTTTTCAGCCAGACAGCCGGCATTCTGACTAAAGGAAACATTTTCTACCAAGTGTTTACTTCCTGTGGAAATCTAGCATTTTACTGGTAATTCAAGCATCTGGAAATTAAAGAGATCTTGTCTTTAGCCTCAAGCCAAAATCACTGTGCTGAAATTAATACTTAAAAAGGCTAAGGCAATGCTTCAGGACAATTAGGATTTGAGAACTTCAGCCACTTCTTCATCTCAAACCCTGGAATCTTGTAAAATTCTCTCCCTCTACAAAACATTTCTTGTAATGTTTTACAGCTCTTTAAAGGCAACTACACCTGCTGTAGCTCCGAGTGTATCTATAACTGCTCCAGACTGACCACTTCAGCCAGAACCGTGCCAGCACCAGGGTAAACAGAGACCTTGGGAGGTGCAGCTCTCTCCGGCTAGTTCTCATTTTAAAGCCCTTTGTGGCATAGCCCTTCCTCTTACTTGGTACCATACGATCCCACCTCTCTTCTGCTCTGCTGGTGTTATGTCTTCTTGACCATTAGTTCTGCTTTCACCTTTCCTTGCTGTGAAGACACAGAAGAGACATAGAAGGTTGCAAAAGGCCGTCTTTCCTTCTTTGAATGAGCAGCTTTCTCTCATTCTGTCCTTTTGGTTCATGGTAGATGGTGAACATTCACACATGCATGGCTGCCACTGGAGCTCAGCTCTGCCAGGATTCCTATACAATGTCCAAGCACAGCTCAGTGACAGAGGGTGCTGGTCAACACACTCATGCTAATCATCTGTTGTTACTTTGCTCTCAGCCTATCTGTTGCATCTTATGGTCTCTCTTTTCCCTTTTGCTCCTTAGTGAAAGCTTGCTGTCACAATAAATGATTCGACCTTTCTCAGCTCAGATCTTCTGCTGTTTTAACAGTTTAGCATACTTAAAAAACTTACTCAGAGCGAAGTTTTCATTAACAGGGTAGGGCTCTGCAGAGGGTAGAGCTGCAGTTGCAGGAAATTCCTCTGCGAGCTCACCAAACTGGTTTACACTAGTGGCGGTCTGCATGTCATGGGCACACTGAATCACTAATGCGCAAATGGCTCAATGCCTTGTGTACCACCGGAACAGAAAATGTTCTCCACACCAGCTCCCACATAGCTCCCACCACACAGGGACTGCTCATGTGGGTCCTGCACGGGTACAAGTACTTGTTACTGCAGAGCAGAATTTGGGCAGCTTAACAATTTGAAGAAAGAAGAGCCAGATTTATTGTTTAAAGTACAGATGCTCCTTCACTACAGCCGTGTTATATGGAAAGCAGAGTAAATGGGGGATCATCGAGTGACTCCTATGTCTCTGTTTACAGTTTGACAATCCCAAGTTTAACACAAACACAACAAGCATAATCTACTTTCAGCTGAAAATAAAGGCTAAAATTTCCATTTACCTCAAAGCAGCTCACTGAAGATTTTCCCTGCCTGTGCCTTTCTGTTTATGGTCAGCTTACCTAGCCTTTCCATGGAACTCACATTGTTTTAAATCACATCCACTTGGCACCTTATTACCACTTACATCAAACCCCTGTTTGTTTGGATTCACTCCCTTACTGAATAATTTCCTTGAGTTTTCAGGAAGACTCTGCCCTGAACTTTCTCCTGTAGTCTTTTTACACCATTAACCGCCGTCTCCAGAAAACTATTCCTTGTGCTCAGTACAAAGGCAGACCACCTAATTGCCTCAAACCATTCTTCTCTGGCATAGAGCAGTCACTATTTTATGTAGTAAATAGACTTGAACAACTTCTATTTCTATTTCATGTTACTCTTGACAATTTTTACCTCTTGAACTCATCAGTTTAATTTTCCTCATTGGAATTAATTTTTTTCTGTCCTACATTGCTTCCTTGCTTCAGCTGGTTTGTCAGATGTAAAGATCAATTAGCAAAAGCTTATGTTCTTTAGCTTCTGCTCAGCTATGGGCTATGTTCCCACAGAATTACTGCCCTCCATAGATCAGACATCCTTTTGGTGTCATAGGATGATTGAGCCTCAAGGTTTACTGCAAAAAATAGTTAGCTTAGAAAAAGTAAAAACCATTATTCCTTCTTTGTTGATTACATTATTTGTTCTTATATTTCCTCTCTCTAATAGAGGAAAGTCGATCATTTATCCCAATCAGCAAAATCTTCTCCATGTCTTTGGAAGTAACTCATGGTGTTATAGAAGAACTACATATTAGTGTTTGCAATTTTGAATGAAAAAGCAGAAATTATATGTTATCAGTGACACCTGCCTCAAATTTTTTCTGTCCATTCTGTCCACTGATGCTGTCCTCTTGGAGTGAGGGTCTCAAAAGTAGCAATTAATTTTTCATACCTGAGTTGCTTTAAGAGGTTTTCAGTTGGCAGCAGTCACACATACAAACCTGCTCTTCAAAAAACAGATCTTTTTATACTAATTCCTAAGCAGAATTTTTTTTAGAATGACAATTGCAATGACAAATTAATACTGTTTTAATTTAACACCTTAACCACCTTGTGAAATGCTAATGCTCAAAATTAAAATTATGATTGAAATATGCAGTAAACGTGGGTAGCATGAAAATGCAGTAGTAAAATGCTACAAATAATTAGTTTTACTCTCACTGTCCACTGGAACCTCAGCCAGCTACTTGTCCTGGGACGACTGTATGATACTGTATTCCCTATTGATTCCCTGTATGATATTGTATTCCCTATTTCCTCTAGTTTGTCTCAAACCAGGACACTCGTTAAGATTATGATCCTTGGATTCAGCGAGGTGAAAGTAGAAACTGTTAGCACAACCATATTTTTCTTACTTGCTGTTTCCCATTCTTGAGTATCCATGTAGTTTATGGCTCCAGTATCCCGTAGCTCCTACCTGGATAATGCACTTGACTACTGCTGGGTCCAGCAACAGCTGTCTACTGCAAGGAACCACCTTCTCAACCTCCCACTCAGGTCTTCCTGCTTAAAGGAGAAGTCTGTGCTTCAGCACTGACCATCCCACACCGTCAGGCTGGAAATGAGGCCCCCATTTCTGTGTGCAGAAGCACCAGCTTTTCCATTACTCCCTCTTGAGAACATCTTACACTGGGATGTGTTCTCTGGGAATATTAGCGGACATTCCGAAATTGAGGTTCCTCACTAGTGATGTATTTAATCTTAATGCATTTTCACAACAGCTATTCTAGGTTATCTAGCACTGTCCATTGCATAGGAGGAACACAAAATGGACATGGACTTGCTTGGCCTAGAAAGCTGAGTAATGTTAGTGTTTATGTTTTGTGAGGAATATCAATGTTCTTAAGAAACCAAATTCTTATCTTTGTTATTACTGATGTAGGAAGGTAAATGTGAGAACGTACACAGGAGTTTTGAGCTTGAGGAAAGAGTCTCTCTTCACCTTGCCCATATTTTTTAAACTCATGTCTAAAGACAGGTTCTTTTCTTAATTATCTCCTGACCCACAGGTTAGCTTTGAGTCATTAAACAGAGGGAACTAAGATGCTTTGAACCAATACAGTGGATATAGAATGGGTTCATGCATTAGTGATGGTAATTTTCCCCTGCTGTTCTGCCCCTCATTTACGCAACAAAGATGAGAAATTGTTTTTCCTGGCATTGACTAGAACATGAAGATAGTTCCCAGTTCCCTAAGGTGAGAGGTCCTGAGTAAGAGATACCAGTTCTTCACTTTTTTCCAGATGTGAAAACAGAAGACAAAGCCTGTGTCTTTGCACTATGGCAAATACAGAAAGGTCGATCTTTTTTTTGTCAGAGGACAGACTTTAAAGATTTTCATAGAAGCTAAGAAAAGTATTCCCGTTATCAACTAATTGCAGACAGCATCTCAGTCTCTGGAAGTAAAACAGGTAATCGAGAATGTGTTCTCTACCACAGAAGGCCAGAAGTTGGGAATGAAAAATCAAATCCTTCGAAGAGGCACAGAGACCGTCTGAATGCAGAACTGGACCACCTGGCCAGCCTCCTCCCTTTTCCACCCGACATCGTATCGAAGCTGGACAAACTTTCAGTCTTGCGCCTTAGTGTCAGCTATCTCCGAGTCAAAAGTTTCTTTCAAGGTAGGTTTCCTTAAGATATCAACATTCCATTAAAAGTATCCCTCTAATTTATTGCTGCTTTGCACCAATCCTGTGTAAAAGTAACTAACAGCATATATTGAGGAAGCCAGGGAAAAAAAATCTATTATTGAATTTATTTTGTGCATGGGATGTTGCATTGGAAAGTTCATGCCTTTCCTCTTACGCCATTTGTGCAGTTTCACCAGTGGCATACATCCACCTTCCCTCAGCAGGCTTTAGAAAAAGGGAAAACACAACTGTAAAATCACTAAACTGGGAAAGAAGCTTGGGGCAGATATAATACCTGTAGATACTTTGAATTCTCTATGTGAAGCTGTTACCATGCATGTTCAAAATGCCTGTTTAAGTATGATGTGAAAGTCAAGCAATCACTGTATTACCTATGTTTGCTGTATGCCAGGAGTAAACAGGTTTGCTTGCAAAGCCAAGATGACCCCTGTCTTTAAGGATAAGATTCAAACTTTAAAGTGTTGAATGAAGTTGTACTAGGCTATGCTTTGTTTTTGTAGTTGTCTGGCACACAACACAATGAAAGCCAAATGTGTGTTTTGAGATGCACATAAAAAGAATTCTTCCAAATATGAAGATATTTTGAGTTTCTTCTGTTACTGAGGAGTTCACAAGAGCAAAATCCAGATTAGGGATTTAATAGTGGAAATCCTCACTAGAGTTGTTTTCAAAAAAAAAAAAAGGAAAAAGTCTATTTGAAGGAGTATAGTTGACCAAAACTTATAGGTCGACTGCAGAGATAAACAGAAGTATTTTTTACAGACATTATTTTTCCTTTACTACTCCTTATTATTTCTTCCTCTTACTACTTCTTATTATGCACATTGTGTACATATATATATTTTTTTTTTGGCTTTGACCAGAGAATAATATCTGTTGGTTGGATTCTTGCTTTTAAAATGCATTTTAGTATAAAAGAAATGCCAGCTTCAAGAGGCTTTGGCAGGCTGAAGGGCATTTCACAAGCTGACGTCAGATTACAAAGGGTGATATCACTGATAGCAGGAGCCTCCCATGTCAACTCTGGCAGCTGGTTGCCCAGCCTCCAGCAAGCATCCTGCAGTTTACAGAGTCCCTCTTTCCCTACAAACACATACCTGAGTGTTATGGCCCCTTCCTCTAAGCTTGACTTCAATTTCTCTTGGATTCACAAGCAATAATATCTCTTCAGCTTCCTCTACTACTCTTCTGCCACAGTTTCTAAGATCCATTGTCTTCTTTTCTTAAAGGGACGAGATAAAAGGAAAACAAGTAAAGCCAGGCTGCATTATGCTGAAATGTTCCATGTTCCAGGTTTTGAGAGATTTCATTTAATTTAGTCCCCAAATTACCTAATTGAACGCATAGTTTGTGTTCCCTTCATTCTTATTTTTAAGTGTTTACATCATGAAACTAAGGTTACAGAAAGCATTGTTTATAGTAAAGGAAGGAAACTACATACCATTTTAAGACAAGAGAGCTGGCTGGAACTTCAAAAGTGTGGAGTGGAGGAGAGGTGAGCTGTGGAAACAGAGCTGTGTGAGGAATGGTTGCAAACGTTTGGGTAAGAGCGGAATCTGCTGCATCCTTCATGAACATCACGATCTACTTCCTTGTAATTATGGAGAAATAAGGCAGAATCTGTTTGTTTGGGTTTTTTTAAAGCAAAAACTTCGGTAGCAATTCACCTAAAAAGAAAACAAACATACCCATCCCAGTGTTTCAATCTTTGTTGTGATGAAAGGGGATAGAACAGCAGAAATGGATTGTTTGTGGTTTTTTAAATCAAAGGATGGCACTACAATGGGAGCTGTTATAAACACTCTGAGGACAGAGAACAGACCAGTGGCATACAGAGATGTTAGAAAATTGGATAAAAAAATGTATCTGGAAAAATGGCTTAGTAAATCTCTACTAATTCACTCAGGGAAGATTAATCCAAAGAAACTGGTGTTCAATAGAGAAGACAAACCTGGAAAAGAGAACATAAAAACAATCATTAAAGAGGGACAGTGGTCAGCAAGTTGTTCCATGCCTGTAATATGATATGCCGACATAAACAAGAAGGCTAAGTGTGGATTTTGGTCTGTTTGCCCAGAGGCAGCATGTCACTACACAGGAAGGTTATAATCCCTCTCTGCATGAGACCAGCATGGCTCCATCTGGAATAGAGCTTTCTGTTGTGGGCATCTCCTGGTCACAAGGGCATTAGTACATATTAAAGGGTTTGGAATAAACACAGGCAAGAAGTGACTATAAAGTTTCACGGACAAAAAAAGTCAACCAACAAACAAACAACCCCCCAAAAACTAAAGTTAGCTCAAATGTGTACAATTTGTATTCTCCGGCTATTTGTCTTCATAGGAAAAGAAGAGAAGGGAAGGAATTGCTTAGGATATTTTAGAGTGGCACAATGGAAGAACCAAGGAGTGATGATGCCCAAGAGGAAATTTGGCCTGAATATCAAGCAAGATATGCCTGTAGTGAGTTCTGTTCAGCTATCCGATGTTCCTAAAGCGGATGCAGTGGAGACTCGGTTCATTCAATTTTGTAATGTGTGACAGACAATCCTGTGCGTCTTTCGCTTAAAAAAATTGTTCTCTGAGTTTTGAGGAAGTGTAAATTGCAGGTTTTTAAAACATGCTTTTAAGGATATCGCTTGCCATTTTTAAAAAAAAACATGAGTAATGCTACTTGACACATAAGTTCATATGTGACATTGCATATTCAACCCATAACAGGTCCACAATTCCCATGGCAATTACAGTGGCACACCTTCAACAATGCCAGCGGTTTCTGGGCACGCTCATTTACTTACCACTAGGTGTCCTTTTAGTAGCTACTCTGCAGAGTCTGTGCACAGCACAAATGTATTTATGAAGATCAATAGCCAACTGGAGGGAGCGGCGTAACCTCACCATATTGACTCCAAGTGTGACAATGGTTTTACAGAGAATTAGGTATTAGGGCATGCAGAACATCTGTCAGTCATTTATTCCCTTTTTAGTGACCATTAGAGGTTAGTACCTTGAAGCATTTGGCAAATTCATCTTACTTGAGTTGTTTAAACAAAGGCCAGGTCCCTTTCCAAAATTTAGACCTGGTTGTTGAGGCAGATATTCCTAGGATTCAGTCTGAGTCATTGTGGTGGATTCCCTTCCTCATTCTTAGAAATGTTTTTCTTTTGCTTCAGAATATTTCTTCTGTCTACTTGTTTAAGATTCTTCGTATCTCTGTTATCAGTTGGCAGATTAATAGCCCCACTACCCCAAAGCTATAGCCATTTAGTCATTTTGCATTTTCCTGATAAGCACTTCAAAATGGCTTGCAGCAATAACCTTCCAATCTCACCGGATCTCGTGTATGAATCAGCTGGGTCTGAACCAGGCTTAGCTGATGACTGAGGGACATAAACTGCTACAGGAAACTGTGACTGTCATTTGGCCCTGACAAAGATTTGCTTTGGGTGGGGCTCCTGCGAGCATGGAGTGGTACTTAGTGTCTGTGACCACTTGAGTTTGCTGGGCCTCTGTCTTGGAAATATTCCATGTCAGTTAATTGCAGTCTGTCTTCTTTTACCACTCTTGACAATACATCCTTCAGTACCTCTTATTTCTCAGTTTTTCCACTGGTGGGGAAGTGGTGGTCTTGCTCCACTTCAAAACCAACTCCCTTTTGTTGGTTGTTTAAATTGTTCCCTTCTAGTATAGGCAATGATTTAGTAAATAAATGTCAAAAGAATATCACCTTGTCCTTTTAGCAGCTCAGGTCCTTTCTGAGAGAGAGTTAGCTTAAGTTTCCCAGTACTTGTAAGGAAGCCAGTTATGACAACTTAGATAGACCAGCACAGTTACAAGCAGGGCTGTACAGTTCCTCATCTTTCAGTTCTTAATGTAACTAACCTTGTGTGAAGAGGCCACTCAGGCTTTCCTTCAACATCTCATTCATTAATATTAGACCTTTTAGCCATAAGCATTCCTGATAAATGATAGCTGATGTTGAGTATAGTCTTAGATGGGAAATGTAGAGATCTTAACATGGTCTTAAAATAATTTTTAAATTTTAAATCCCTTACTACATAATTTATATAAAGCACAATTTAATTCAATAGCTTGTAATTTTGCTCTTCTGGACATTTTTTGCATACATGCATATACATATGCAAAAACAGAGACGTGCATGCACGCACAAAAGCAGCGTCTTCCCAACAAAAATCTCCCTCACAGTATTATTTTGAATCTCTGTGTTTATTTCAGACTTCAGAGCCGTCTTTATATTTACTTATTTCCAGACTTCATTTGATTTTGAAAGCTAAAAATCGGGTAGATTTATGGACGGCTAGATATGGATTGTAGAGTGTCACAGATGAACTCTGCGAATAAATGTCTTAAAAGTTTCTGTAAGATTTATATTTAAACTGCAATCCAGATCTCTGTAAAATTAGTGACAGTCAAGCATGGAGACATGTTGTTTGACCTGCCTTAGACTAAAGTTATGGATTTTAAACTGAATTACAGCGGAGTTTGAGAAATTTGTCTACAAATGTTAGTTCATCTGTTTCCATGTAGAATTAAAAATTTTAGGAAACAAGCCTGTAGTGAACTTATCTTGAGTAAAGAGTAAGTTACGCCTTAACCTGAAGGTCATTGTCTAATGTTTTTGCGAATCTGCAACACGAGTGATTTAATACTTTCCTTTGCAATCCTTATCATCCAAGCTGGAAGTCTCCTGCTTCAATTATAGAAGAAAAAATTGTTTCCTTTTCTTGTGGCACCACAGCTTTGACAGCCATGAAGGTGATCCTAGCAGATGGAAGCAAAAAGAGGCAATAAACATAAAACTTTCTTGTTTTCATTGTATGTAGCTCCCTCTCTGCTGAGTAGCAGAAAATTATTTTTCCAACCTTGTATGGTTAAAGGGCTTCTAGCATGCTTTTTATAACCTTCCCTTTCTTGCTACATCTGATATTAAACATTGGCTTTTCTGTTTCTCTTCTTATATATGTGTGCTTTATTTTACTCATTTTTAAAAAAGATTTTTTGTGAGCTTCCAGTCACTAAAGAGCTCAAGATCTTGTTAAGGTGGTCTTTTCTTACATTTGCCATTCTTCACTGCTACTGAGACAGTTCACACTTATCTTCTATATATTGATTTGTTGAAAGAACATCCAGCTTCTATTTCCCTTTGATATGCACCCTCTGAGATTTTTCCAGGTGTACTGAAATCTCCCTCCTGTTGGTCCTCTGTCTTCATGTTGCTGTGCCTTAGATTGCTGCTGCTGAAAGAATCATCAGTTCCAAGATTTCCTGGTCACTTTTACCAAGCTCCCCTAACTCCTTCTAACCCACTTCTCCCCTTCAATTAAACCTCTTTTACATACATATATATACTTTTTTTTTTTTTTTTCCATTTCTGACAGGATAGCACACACTGCGTGGTTTCTGTCTTTCTTCTGATTAAGCATTTATGTTAGTGGGTCATTTCCTTTTACTCGTCTATGTGTTTGGCGTGATCCAATTCACATCAATGTTTATCTTTAATGGAAATTGAATTTATCCCTTTTAAGAAGAAAACAACAAAGGATTCCTCCCAGCTGGCCTGATTTTCAGTATCCTCAATTGCTTGCAGGCTCTTCCAGCATTGTTCTCCTCCCACAGCGTCCATGGCTCTTACTCTCCTAGATCAGTAGCATACTACCGTGATAGGGATTCCTCAGGTTCATTGATTAGACCCTCCAGGCTGTTATTTATTGTAGTATTTGAATATTTAGTGTTGCAGCCCCCACTGTAGACCTGCTTCTGGTGTGACATGTATGACACTCCAGTGATACTCATGGAAAATTAAGATCTTAAAACCTGAGATGGGTAAGGAAGCACAGAGTGATCTTGCTTTCAGTGCATAATCTGCAATGTAATGCTGCTTAACAGTGCTTTAGGAATGCTGCTTACATGAAGCAAAGCTCCTGGTCTGACGGTCCAAGATGCCTCAGCAGTGCATGTACTGGGGTTCTCAGGCATCCCTTTCTACCCCACTGTCTCTTCCTAACAATTCTGTTTTCCCAGCATTTTCTTTTCAAACTATCAGCAATTTTTTTCCTGGATTGACAAATTCTGCTTCTTTGGTGTAAATATGTTTTTTAGATTTTATTTTATATAAGCATGGAAAATTTTCTCACAACAAGTTTCAACTGATAATGGTTGAATTTATTATTACATTTATGGCCTATACTGGATCCATTTACATGGGAAAAATTCTCCTTTCATTTGTTAGCCAGTTTCAGCAGCTTGAAGGTTTCCCTTGAATTTAAAACCATAGTCTTAGTGAATCATAGATTCACAGAAAGATTGAAGATGGAAGGAACCTCTGGAAGTCACCTGATCCACCTGTCCTGCTCAAGCAGCGTCACTGAGAACCAGTTTTCCAGGACCATGTCCAGATGGCTTTTGAATATCTTTAAGGGTGGAGAGTCTACGATGTCCCTGGGCAACCTCAGCCAGTGCTTGGTCACCCTTACAGTGAAAATGTGCTTCCTGATGTTCAGAGAGAACCTCCTGTTTCACTTGCACTCTGATCCTGTCACTGGACACTTCTGAAAAGAACCTTGCTGTTCTTTCCACCCTTCCTTTAGGTATTTATACACTCTGATGAGATCTGCCCTGAGCTTTCCCTTCTCCAGGCTGAACAGTTCCAGCTCTCACTCTCTCAGCCTTTCCTCATAGGAGAGGTGCTCTAGTCTCTTCATCATCTTTGTGCCCTTTCACTGGACTCTCTCCAAGCCCTTTATAATGGATATATCTAGAAAAGACATAGGAAAAATAAAATAATAAAAAACTGAAATATTAATAAATAACAGAGATTTATAAGAAGAGGATAAAATGCCTAAATTAACAACAAGAAGGAGGAAATTATATCTCCTTGATTCCATCTCTTTGTTCCCACCAGTCTTTTCTTGGTATGACATATATTGATTTCCATTATGTAAATAATTAGAGGCTTTCAAATTACCCTCAAATGTCTATTTTTGATGAAACCTGTACTTTGACACACAAATCAAGGATTTAAGTTCCTCTACTTAGTTAGGGTTCAAGCTGATATCTTGAGCCAAGAAGTCCCCAATGTATTTGAGTTTTTTTAACAATTAGAAGTTTGTTTTTTGAAGACATATTCTACTGAGTTAGAGCATTCCCAGTCCTCTCCTCTGACACCGAATGTCTGAATGATTTTTTTCTCGGAAGAGAAATAAGGACTTCTCTTTTTTGAACACATACAGAATGTCTTTAGCATAGGTATTGCTGCAGTCCACAGTCGTGGCTTATTAGATTGTAAGCATGCAGGTTGTTTATGTTTCTTAGGACAGAATATTCATTGGCTTGTACTGAGGAGAAACATTCATGGTCGGAGTGGGTAACAGGTAAGTTTACTCCTGTGGCTGTATTGAACTGGCATATTCAAATTGCAACATCATTTGGAGTGTTTTGGCAAAAAAAGGACTGTTCATGAAAGAAACATTTTCCACTCTCTACTGCTCTCTAATTTTACCATCTTTTTAGTGATACAGCAACTGAAAAAAGGAAAAGACTCTACGTAAATCACTGAAAGAAGACCTACTGTCTGCAAATCATTGTCTAATCAAGTGCTAAAATTCTACACCAGTGAAATTTTAGTAGAAGTTTCAAGAACTTAAGCAGGGTAGCTGCATTCATTACTCTCTGAGATCTGGCAGGACTCCTTTCTGGAGCAGCAGCTGCAAATTAAATCTCCTCCACATTACCCATTTTCAAACATTATTTTGGATTATTTTGACTAGATTTTTTAATATAGTTAATTGCCAGTGAGACCATTTTATTGGGACATATTGCTTATACTAATGGGTCACTATTTTCTCTTCCCCTTCTTTCCTGGAAACACCATTCCTTCCATGTAACAAATAACTAAGGCTGTTTTGTACTCCATGTCCTCTTTCATAACCTGGAGATCTTTCTGCCCTTGGAAGGCCTTTGCTGACTCTTGGAGGAGAACTGTGTCGACTCTTGGAGGAGAACTGTGTCTCCTCTTGGTCTCTTGTTGTAAGAGGGTGTACCTCCTTGTCCTGGCTAGCTTTCTCTTTAGTTTCCTGCAAACAAGATGGGTTTTGTAGGAGGAGTGTTGATTTACAAGCAGGATTTACTTCAGAATAAACCTATATTCAGGAAGAACAAGACAACTTTTAAATTACTTGAATTCCCATAACTTTTGAAGATCAAGGAATGTGTTAGTGCCACACTGTGTTCAGTGTCATGTTCTGAGACTGGCTCTAAATTCAATACTTATTTTTTTGAGTAATGGCGAATGAAGGATCTTAGTTATAAAAAAGTTTCATATATTTTCTGGTGCTCCTTGGGTACTTTTGTCATGTGCTGTAGGTTGTTTGTATTACCAGAGCTATTACAAACTCAGAGGTGTTAGACTGACTCAGTCACCTGCATGACAAGGGCTGGACTACATAGATTTTATGCTGTCTTTTGGAAGCACACCCTCATTAGGATTCTTCTTGCAGAATTTCCTCTTGTAATTCTGGATCTGTATCTCATACAACTTTTCTATTGCTGGATGCCATCCAAATGAACATCCCTGTAGGCTTCAATGTTTCTCCTGATATTATCAAGACTGATTAGAAAACCAGGGAGCTAGAAATGACAAGTGACATGAGGGGAATCTTTGTTAGATTTCTCCTGAGGGCATTTGGCACTGGGAGAGTTCCACTGTTTCTACTGACAGTAGAAGTACACTCAGGACCAGACACATGGTCAACCATGCACACAAAGCCTGGTTTTATAGATGTTCCCACAAACCACAGCTTCTACGTTGGTCCAATGCTAGGGGAAGTCCCCAAAATACTTTGAGCCTTTAAGTATGGGTCTTCATCTTTCTCCATCTTGCTCAGTCATTCTTAACCATTTTGATTTGGTAGGCTTTTGTTCTCAGTGCATTTGGTTAGCTCACACTGTGCATCTTATGTAGCATTGATGTAAATTGACGTGGCAAGGATGTGTAAATGAATGTGGTAAATGCAAGTGGCAAGGAAAAATCTGGGTCCATCTAATCCAGGAGACCAGTATACACACTGTCTTTTGTATTCAGTGATGTTCATCTTTCTTGTGCACTGTGTTTGCTTAATCCCTGCTCCGCAGCTAGGGCCCTTCTTGGCCCGGCCTGGCACCAGCTGTTGAAATACTCTCACAGTCCGCCATGGATCAAATTCCATTATCCTGCGCTATAAGTAATGGACATTCACTGGTCTATTCTCTTGAATTAAACTGTGTTTAGATCTTGGAAACTGAGAAAAAACTTGGAGTTTAATTCCACTCTAACTCATGTTTTCCTTGGATATGGAAACAAGACTGGTTTTCATCACAGGAAAAATGGCATTTTTACTTCAAACTTGCTAGCAACTTCTGTGACTGTAGAAGATACTAGCAATAGTTTTGTCCTTATCACTGATGCAGTGGATGGGAGGTAGGAAAGCATTCCCCCAGGCATGAACTTTGGCTTGGTTTACACTTGTTCTCAGCTTCATGAGCGATTACCATCTCTGAGAGGAAGCATGTATCTTTACTGTCAAGAAAATGATTTACTTTGTTTCTTATTTTAAACATAGATATGTTTTAAAGGAAGACAATACCTCTTATCCAACAGAACAAGGAATTTAGTTTGGCATATTGTAATTGCACAGGACTTTGAAGACAAAGAAGACAAATAGTTCTAGGATAGAGAATAGTGTGGGAGATTGTCCTCTTAGCTTCCCTTCTCACTTTGCTGCTGCTGACTTTAGGGTTACTGCACATAGTAAAGCTCTGCAGGGAATGCTGAAACAATACAGATCACAAAATCACAGAATCATTTAGTTTGGAAAAGACCTCCAAGATCATCAAGTCCAGCCTTTGACTAATGACCACCTTGTCAACTAGACCATGGCACTAAGTGCCACGTCCAGTTGTTTCTTGAACACTTCCAGGGACAGTGACTCCATCACCTCCCTCGGCAGCCCATTCCAATACTTAACTACCCTTTCAGTGAAGAAGTTCTTCCTAATGTCCAACCTGAGCCACCCCAGGCACAGCTTAAGACTTTGTTCTCTCATCCTGTCACTGGCTGCCTGGGAGAAGAGGCTGACCCACACCTGGCTACACCCTCCTTTCGGGCAGTTGTAGAGAGCGATAAGGTTACCCCTGAGCCTCCTCTTCTCCAGGCTAAACACCCCCAGCTCCTTCAGTTGGTCTTCATAAGATATGTGCTCTAGACCCTTCAACAGCCCTGTTGGTATTCTCTGGATATGCTCCAGCTCCTCTTTGTTGTACTGAGGGGCCCAAAACTGAACACAGGATTCAAGGTGTGGCCTCACCAGTGTAGAGCACAGAGGGACAATCACTTCCCTAGTCCTGCTGATCACACTGTTTCTGACACAAACCAGGATGCTGTTGGCTTTCTTGGCCACGTGGGCACACACTTGCTCATGTTCAGGTGGCTTACCAGCACTTTTCCCTATTATGACTTTCAAATGGAATTTGTGCCCCACCAAAATCAGCCAGTAATTTCTCTCTTGCCCATTTCTCTGAATGAGCAGCTTGCTCTGCCACTTCTATGGGCATCTCTATACCTGGTTTTTTCCCATGTCCTTACATGTAATTGCAATAATCCTTGGCTATAGCACCCTTATTCTTACCAGCCCTCTCTCCTGCTTCCATAGCTTTGACTCTTTCCCCTACAGTCATCATTCATTTTCCTCACAGTATCCTTTATGGACAAAATGACCTTCCTGAAATCTTGCCCAGGCAACCCACCAACTCCACCTGCACAAAAATCTTCTTAGTTATAAGTAGAGCTACAGGAGCCTGGGAAGTTCATTAGAAGTATGAAACTAAATGAATACACTGATGATTTAGTCAGGCCCAAAGGTCTGTGATTTGTCCTGTGGTTTATGTGGCTGAATCTGTGCAAGAAACCTGTCTTTCTAAGCTGTGACTAAATATTTAGGTGCTTGGAAGTTATAAAATATGAGTAGGAGGCTGGTTTCTGCAAAGCTTGCCTCACTTTGCTATGTGACAGTCCTACAGTTTGGCTCAATGGATTATTCTGAAGGGCTTGTCTTCATTTAATTGTATTTGGTTTAGTGTCTTTTTCATTTTATTAGAAAGAAAATCCCATGTGACTAACACAGATGCATCTCTTCTCTATTTAACGTAACAGTAACATATTAGGCAGTGCTTTCAACATTCCCCACCGTGAAATGAAATGAAAGTTTTTTAGATGAGGCTCAGCAGGTTTCCCTTTACTACTCCAGTTTTAATTTTGTTATAATTTTCTGTGCAATACTGTAGATAATATAACTGACAAATTTTCTAAAATCTTGACTTTGAGTAGAAGTGGAAGCAGAATGCATAGCAGCAAACTAACTTAGATGCTCAGTAAGAGAAGTTACAAAAAGACTTCAAAACTTCTTTAAAAGAAGCTCATAATTATCTTCATGAAAGTTTGATGCTATACAACAGTCTTGCCAAATACATTTTATATGAACTTACTGTGTGCCTAAAATTCTATTGAAATACCCTCAATGCATTGCCTCTTTATATCTGCATGGAATATACCAAGTTGAATGTATATAGAAAGTAAGTATTTGTTATAATAAGTAAATGTCCACTATTCCCATTTACCTCTCAACCTGCAACACGAATTGACTACTTACATATTGGAAACAGCTGAAATAAGTTAAGAGAAGAGGACTGAAAACAATCAAAGGTCAGATCTAAATCAAAACACAACATACTTAAAGTTGGTTTTATTTTTTCTAGTCCACTGACAACTTCATAACCACTTTACTAATTGTATACCTGCAAAACATAGGTCACCTTATAGTAATCTTCTATATTCCCCTGACTATTTCAATATCTGTGCAGAAAATGCTATCCTCTGTGTGTTGCTACTCTGTCATATATCAGTGTTAGTGAAAACCTGTCACAAACCCTCCATATTTTGTTCCAAATAATTTATTAAACTGATGTTGTGCCATCAAATGACCCCTATAAACCTTGTACGGGAAAACAGCACAATAAATAATGCTTTATGAAAACATTTCTTGAGACGATAAATAATTCAGCCTTAATAGTGTATCTTGAGCTGACGAATGCAAGGGTTTATGTGGAGAATATTCTTATATGTTATTATAAGGACCACGACAGTACATGGAGAAAAATGAAGTTGAATTTCTTCTTTCCATACTTTTTCCACGCTGCACCTACACCGCTGCATATAGGAAAAGGCTGTACATCTCACAGCAAGTAATAGTTGTAAGAGGAAATTAACAATGTTTGCAATTACTTTAATAATTCTTAAAGATGCAGTCATGCCAGATGCAGAGTGCTCTCAAATTACGATGTGTTCAAAAGGTTTTGATTGTTTTCAGCACTTCTTCAAGACCACCAGAACTGTATTAAACCCTAGCAATGTAGTTCTATATGTCCCCCTAAGGGAAGAGCTCTTTCTTCTGAGCCAAACATACTCAGTAACGTCAGAGAGTTTGAAGCTATTGCATATTGCAACATACGTTCTTCATTTTTATTGATGCTAACAAGCATTTTAGAAATACTTAATAAGTCTGGCAGTAAGTGCCATATCATTTCAGGACAGGGATGCACCCTACATTTGTTGCTGCCAACTTATGGTTAGGAAAGCAGAGACAATGTCAATTTGAAGGTTACTTCGCCATCATACTTTAAAAGTATCGTGGTAGTGGCCGATAATATGTTTAAAACCAGTAGGGTGGCTGAGATTGTCACCTCTGTCAGCACGAGGTGGGAGTAGAGGTCCGTTTCTGGACAGAAGATGTGCCCCTTGCAGCAACACACTTAGTTCAGGGGCACTGAGTTCCAAGGGGTCATTTGGAAAAGAGGAGCTTATTTATCTTGACTTTGTCTTGTCAAGTCAAGTGAAGTCACTCTCTCCAGACAAGGGTCAGCTTTCTTACTTTAGCTATTGTAGCTTCAGCAGATATTCTGTCTTCTCAATCTTTGAAGATAATGTTCAACTAGTATGGTTTCTCCAGCAAGAGAAAAGCTGCAAACTACAGTGTTGTGACTCCTCATCACTCTCTTGCCAGATGCCAATACAACAGCATGTGAAAAACATGTTGGGGAAGATGTTTAAGCTGTGTATTCCTGTGCCCTGAACTGCCTGTATTGGAGACTGGGAAATGTAACAGAAAGTTTCCAAGAAAAGAGGACGTTGAGAAACTTAATCTCCTTTCCACTGAGGCAATCTGCCAGGAAAGACCTACTGTAGGCAAAATTTGGGCAAAAAGCCTCTTCTCAGAAAACAACAACTTTGGTTGGGGAGGAAACATAAAGACAACTGGTCATGTCCTTAATTCCTTATTATGTTTTGCTTAACCTTGGCATTAGTGGAGTAATACAAGCCAGGCTTTCAAAATCTGCCCCGGTGCTTCAAAAAACACATTGCCTGAAGTCAAATGTATTTTTCAGAGTCACAGCAAAAATGCCATTGAAAATGTGGAAGCCTGGGAGGTCACGCTGTCACCACGCCAGTAATTTGTCTGGAGAATATTCTGTGCTAGTTAAATTGGGTACCAACTAGCCATATTATAGCCAGATTAGCAATGGTAGAAGGCTGCTGGAGGGAATGAACGCTCAAAAATTAACTTAGGTCTATATGGAGATAATGGGGATACATATGAACAATTTGGGGGATTTTATCACTGTACTTTCGTGTTAAGTTTTAATTAAATAGGCCAGTTTTCTTTTTTCTTTTTATTTTTTGCTGTTTAACTTGGTGACTTTCCTTCCCTTCCACCTCTTTTTCTCTAGCAGCCTTTTAAGTGATAATCCACCTTGCTTCTTTGTAAAATTTTCTTTTCTGCATCTTCCTCTTCTGTAGATTTTCTTGTTTTCTCCATATAGGTTTTTTCCCCTTGTCTTTTCCCATCTTTGCTACAACATTCTCCCTTTTCTCTATATTCCTTGCTCCACTCCTAAAAACTTTTTGTTACATCTGCTGTCTGCCATTCCAGAAATCGATCTCCATCTCTCCTCTCCAGTAAAAGACTGACTTTGGTGGGAAAGCAAGGATCACAATAATCTCCACTTTTTTCTTTTTTTTTTTTCCCAACAAGACACTGTTCTCGTATCCTGTTGGGTGAAAGCAGGACCAGGCAAACCTCTTCCATTCTCCTCCATGAGGGCCTTTTGCCCTAAGTGATCTGGGTGTGGTGAGCTCAGATAGCCTGCTGATGCTTTCATTGCATGGGCCACAGGGAGGGGATGTACCTTTCATTCCCTCCCCTACAAAGAGCCCTACCACAGCGCCAAGATGATGAGAATCACTGAAGCAGACGGATGAGCCTTGGGGCGGGAGGGGGGAATAAATAATGGCTTGTTGTCAACCCTCCCTTCTGCATTAGGCTGCCAGATGATTGCTTATTCCTTGCTCCCACCCACACCCTTCATGCCACCACCAGCATTTTTGGTCCTTTGTGGCTGAGGTTGTGGGCTAGTCAGCGGATGAGTCAGCTCTGCTAACCAGTGCTTTTCCAGCTCCCCATGGCAGGGATAGCTTGGGCGGAAGAGTTTCAGCCAGCACTATCTGCTTGGAAGATGGGGGCTGCTTGGGCACGTTAATTGATTTATTTAGAATTTCACCATTCTGCAAATAAAGAGCAGGTTTCCAGGGCTATGCAATACATCTCCTCTTGTTCTCTTTGCATATGCTCTGATGCAGGAAGTTTTGAAGCTACACCCTTTATACCATCTGTTAGTATGGGAGTGTGGAGTGAATGGGAAATTCAAACTTTGAATGGGTCAGGAAATTCAAGTTTTGCTCTCACAACTAACTACATGTTGGTCTCAGATGGGACTGTAGCTCATCGGGTTAATGTACAAAACGAATCTTGCACCACAGCTGAGCTCCCGCACCACAGCTGAACTTGGCACTGCGACCGAGTGGGAGAAGAGAGGATGAGAGCTTCAAAATACCTTTGTGCCTCCTCAATGCTGGGCAGGCCTGGGCCTCTTTAGTGCTTCCCAGGGGTCAGAACACCCTCCGGGACTGGCACATGCAGCCTCTCACAGCTCATGTTGACTGGGGAACATCTGGCCAATGGAAAATACATCAGGCAGAAGAATGTTCCAGCTGCCCCGTTCCCAGCCTGCCCCATCCTGCCTTGGCTCCATCAACTCCCGGCTGTGTTGCCGTGGCTCGAGAGCAATCGTTAGGTACTCCAGCTCCTTTTCTTATTCTCCACATCAGGCAAAGGCTATGCTGTGCTGGGACAGGTGATATGAACCACCAAATGTGGAAGGCTCAGCCACAGCTAGTGACTAAACAACTGAAAAATTTGTTTTAGACTAATTTCTACAGCCACACTATTTGCTGTCCTTTTCAGTCTGCGTAGTACGAGCGTATTTCCAGGCATCCTTCAGTGGTTCTGACCAAGCTAGACCTTACTGCAAGCTAGACATTGCAGTAGCAAAACACTCTTTTCCTCCTCTTCCAGACAAAATCTGGCCGTTTACAAGTATGTACAGTATATTGGGGCAGAAGGAAGAGGGTGAGGGTAGAAGTGATTTTGTGAGTATGCTTGCTGTAATTTTTATAACCAAATTATTCAGAAATCCTTAGGTTTGAGTCTAATGGCTGTAATTTGTCACAGTACTTAAACTTATTTCCAATGAAAAAATACCTCTTAGTAGCTATTTAAAGTCAATTTATTCATTAAAAAGTGATTTATGGTACACTAATCTGAAATAGTTTGATTTTGGATTATTAGTTGGGGTATCAGTGAACTCTATTACATTTCTTTGGATAATTTTCAGATTAAATAAACTCCATAAAGGACTAAAAAAAAATAACATATAGGCAGATTGGCAGCTAATCCAAATTACTGGATGCATGTTCTTTTATATACATAGGCAATGTACAGATCTTCCAAATACCAGGTGAAAGATATTAAGAGCCATGGAGGGAGTGGGGAAAGCTTGCAGTAATTACTTGGAAATTGGCATATGAGAAGTCATTGTTTATCCTTATTTCACTATACTAAATTACTGACCAATTCTTTCTCTAGAATTGCAGATCCAGTGGGACTTAGACACATGTATTAGCTGCCTCCTTGCATCTCCTTAGAAAATGGACCAATTGACCACACTGTCTTTGCGTATGAGAGGTCATATTCTTGAAAAAAGATTAGAAATATTTTACTCTCATATAATAGGGGTTATAAAAAAGATTCTCAGAAAGGCAAGACTTCTTAGGTACCAGATCTGTGGCCAGACTGGCATGCAGAACAGAGCTAAGCAGCAGTATTCTAGCAGCTGTTTACCCCCAAATGCCCGTACATGAACTCATTCCTGCTGTTAGCAATGATTTCTTTGCCAACTGCCTCCAGAAGAGCAGTGTAATTTGTTTGTATAGGTAAGGTAGCCCAACAGCATTCTCACGCATCTCTTTCCATACGTAGAAAGGAAAAAATGCCATGTTAATTAAATACTTGCATTAGTATCAAGCGCTGTTTTTTTCTAGATAAACTTCTTGTGCTTTAGCCAAAGTCCGTAAACAGGGACAAAGTCTGTTTAGGCAAAAGTTGATCCTGTATATTTTTCATTTCCATGGGAAGTTGTTGTAGTGGCAAGTGAATAGGCACAAGTCAGTAACATAGGACTAAAGGTAACATCTTCAGAAGTCTCAGAAATCTTTGAAATTGGGACTTATCTTCAAAAATGCCCGTGGCTTTGTCTGCACTTGTACTGTTACTCTCTAGGTCACTCTGGAGGCTGTCAGCGCCTTCCCTTTACATACTGGTGTCTCTGTCTCATCACCTCCACAAACATTTTGACCAAGCTGAGAAGCTGCAGTGATGCTCGGCACCTGAGGTTAAGCCTGCCTCTACAATATGAGTGTGCCAAGCTCTGACAGTGAGGTCCACCAGCAGTAAAGGCACAATTCTCTGTCCAGCTTCCAACCTAATTTCTCTCCATAAATATGGGTGAGACCTGGAGCAGAGATAAGGCCAATTATGGGATGTCATTAGTTTCATATCAAAGCTGGACCGAGACATCATCTTTTGTGTCAATGGCAAACTGCAGTGCAGATGGGAGAGGACCTCTCCCACTGCTGGGTGAAGATACACATCAAGGTCAAGCCTAAAGTGTAAAAAGCCCTCATTTTGGATAAAGCCAAGGGTACTTAACGGCCTGTGGGTGCATCTCCAGAATGCCTGAAACTGTCTGTAGCATGTGTGGGCACACCTCAACAAGCTTTCACCTGTTCAGTGTGTCTAATAATAGTAGTGAACTCGCAGGACAGTGTGCAAACTGCATCCCACACTGTGAGTCCTCAACAGGCTTAGTGCTGTGCCCTCATTCCTATTGTTACTTATTTAAGCTGGATTATAAAGCTGGTTTGGGCAAGCCTGTTTGTGCTGCCTTTAAATGAAATGTGTCTGTACGCTAATCCTCACAAAATATCAATGAGCAATATAGCCACCATAATTTTTTAAATTATAGGCTTCAAAGTAATTTAACAGCTTTTGAAAACTTTCTTTCAGGTAATTAGTGCAAATAATTAATGATGAAACAACAACGGTTGCTTTCATAGCATTAACTGCTTGTGAAAATAGGCCAAGCCCCCCCCTTCATTGGGTAGAGTTCACTTACCTTAAGAGGAAAAATATTTTAAACTTTTTTCTTTAGATTCCCTACTGCCTCATCACCCAAAGTCATTCCAGATATACCTGCAAGGCATGTCCATACAACAGATTACTATGTTGGTCATTTGTGGGATACTTGGCTAAAATAAAGTAGACTTTTCTGACCTAGGAACAAGCTCTAACTAGAACTTGTTGTACGTTCAGAGTATTCCTTCAGAATCAATCCATAAGCCTGTTTCCTGCTTTACTATTTCCGTATTGTTGTTTCTAACAGTGCAGAGGGTCAATGTTTAATTCAGGGCAATTGTATTTGTTGTTTACTGAATCTAATGTTTGTTTACTGCTTACCATGACTTTTAAATATCTTAATTAGCATAATTCACAGTAGCACCTGTTTGGTGAACATGGACCTTTAAGATAATAAAAAGGAACAGGCTAATGAAATATTTGCAAAAGGTGCCAGTATAGTTTAAAAGAATTGTAGAGATATTTAGCTTCAGCTTTTATTGCATTCTACTCAGGCAACATCATTCCACCCAGACAGAACTTGAAGCTATATGCTTCCTCCCTGATCAAACTGAAATAAAATAATGCCATGGCATATTTGGGGGAATCCCATACGATAATATGCATGTGCCTTATATCTGTGTGGGTTGAAAGGATGAGCTGCCTCTTTAAAAAGCTTCCATGAACCTGTATTGTTGTAGTAAGCTCTGGTAGGCGAGGGGTTGCGTGACTGCAGCAGACTCATTTGTGACCTCAGAAAAGTGGTTATGAAAGTGATCTCTTGATCAGAGGAATAGAGCTCTGCTGCCTGCCAGACCAGCAATGCAGAAATGAGCCTCCTCCCTGCAAATCTGCCCCGGCAGGAGAAAAAGTGTTCCTCTTTTCGATGCAGTGTGATGATTCCTCTGAAAAATTCTTGGGCTTAAAACAAAGTGGGCTCTAGAGTATATGCTGTCTCCAGTTAAATTTCACGTTTTTAAAAAATGTGCAAGATCATATTTGCTTTTTGCGGCTTGTAGTTTTCACTTTTCTGCCTTAAACTGACGCCTATTTTCCTTAGTTCAGCTTTAGTAAGCCTTGTTTCAGTGGTTATTGGAGTGACTCTGGCAGTAAACCACAGTGTATATCCAATGGAGATCATATTGTAACTGGTGAAAGTGCAATATAAACTACTGTTCATGTCACATGATGAGTAAAACAGATCTGATGAATCAGTAGGTAAGAAATCACTGTTTTTCATCCAGAGACCTGTGACAGGAAAGAAGCACTAGAAGTAATTTATCTATCATAATTCTCTTTATACACACTATTCACCTCGCATTGATCACTCAGTGAAAGCTGCAATTGGCTACTATTGCCTAGAAAGTTGAAGCCATAATCCTATTAATTTCATGAATGAGATACAAGATTCTTGTCCTTATCCCATAAGGAATACTCGTTATTTCTTTGGTAACTTCTATGAGTCAAGGTAGCAGGCACCTTTGCAAGAGTCAGACTTGCCTGTTCAAGTCAATGACACATCTGCAGAAGAGTTGAAACTGGAGAAAAGGTTATGTTTTCTTAGCTAGGACTTTGTTTCTGAAATACAGAACATTGGTTTTCCTTATCTTCAAATGGGACAAGTCTGATAAGAACTCTATGCCTGCCTTGCAATTTTATCATTATATCTAAGTGATCTCTGGTTTTAAAAATTGAAAAGCAAATCAAAGAAGGGAGACGATTTACAGTCTTAGAGCATTCAAATATTACCTTTCCTGCCTTTTATAAAGACATAATTTTTATTACTTTTAGAAAATTTGAAGGTCCTAATTCTGGTTGTTGACCTAGGGACCATGACATTTTAAAAAAACTTAATTTGTCTAGTGCTGAATGGGAGAGAACATGTAAGCCCACTACTGGTCTGCTTAGGGTATTTGGCGTCTGCTTGGGCTCTTCTTCTGAGCATGGAACATGGCTGTCAAAAAAAGCAAAGCAAAACCTTTGTGAGGAAGTGAAAAATAAAAGTGATTGTAGTAATTGAATACATTGTGTGCATACATTTTCTAGGTCTGCAGAAGTTTCCTGTTCTGCAAAGGAATTTATTTTTGGACAAACCATAGCATCTTCTCTGCAGGCCCTCTGTCTTACCAGGGACTCCAGTTGGAAACAAGGTCAATCTGTTTGGATAGCTTCACAGGACTAGTCTTTAAATGCATACATTAAAATATTAATGTGGATAAAAACATATTTAAGAGATCCAGTGATTGTAACATTATCAGTTTAGGCTTCTGGCAGTTCAGTTTCTGACTTCTGTTGTCAGATAGTTCTTAATTTTGAGCTTTTAGGTAAGATTGTCATGCTACTGTTTTTCTTCATAATTCTAAAAGGTTCTGGAATACAGCTCAATGTTTTAAAATTACCTGCAAATTGATTGTGAAATAATTCTTTCAAACTTTTAGATAATATCCCTGATGTTTCATTTGCACTTATCTTGTCTCAGCACGCGTTTTTACTTCCTGAAGTAGAAAATCCAAAGCTTAAGGACCTCCTCTCAGGCATAGTTTCCCCACAGCACATGAGGTGCATTTAACTTCTCAAGGCTTCATGCAGCCCATGTCATAGTGACAGCCTCCACAGACTGAGCAGAAAAGACCAAGCAGAGCAGCTCTGCCTTAGAAAGAGAGCGCCAAGTTCTGTGGGGTGTGTGTGTTTGTCTGTGGTTGTGCAGCAGTGTGCTGTGATATCCAGCTGAGTTAAAGGTGGAGATTCTCCTATTTCCTCTGTCAAGCATATTTGCTTATTTTAAGTGCACTGGAAAGCAAGCGTGTCTTTGCTTTTAATATTGGATACAGTAAGGCTGTATATTAAAGAACTGTTCTTATGGTATTCCTGACTCTAAAACTGTTGGATCCAGATTTGGTTTTCTGGGTAACACATGCACATCCTGTGCACTAAGGTCTCAGTGTGAATATTTTAGATGCAGTGTTTATTTCATCTTAAAGGTTTCCTTTATCCTCTCCAGATCATGTGCATTGGCTATTTTTGAACAGTTTCTTGGATGATATACGGCTTACTGACACATGCTTTTTCAACTCTCTTCTAAGAGACACTAACTTAAATTCCTCTTGGAACTAGCAGGTGTGAATTTAGCCTGTGTCTTTCCATGCAGAATGGTGCAAAGAAAGTTCTAAAGGGACAAGAAATGGAGGAGTGGAGGTCCAGGAGGTAGTCTGTTTGTTTCCAGGATCATAGTCCTGGAAAAGAGTTTATCAAATCCAAAAAGGGTAGCAAAGATGATGTAAATCTCACGTAAGTTAGTCATTGTCAGGTTGCTTTAATCAAGAAGGGGAAGAGATGTTTTCTTGTGCATTTTCCTAGTTGCGTTTATTTTCATGCTCAGTCTTTGATTTGAGTTCATTCTTCAGGGATTAATTACTAAATGTTCTAAACTATAGACCTAAATTGGAGACGCTAAAATGAGGCACATCTTCTGTAGACAATAGAGACAAAAAATTATCTGATAGTCTCAACGTAAATCTGTTATCAAGACTTCACTGCATTTCTTCTGTAACATGCAATTCTTACAATCACCTTTCCAAAAGCGGGAAAGATTCCAGTAGACTTCAATTGCTTACTTATGAACACACATAGCTTTCCTTTTAGCTGTCTTTTCAGTAAAAATGGATTTTGGTCTCATTACTTATGTTTCTGAAAAATATTTCAGACTCAAGTTTATTTCAATAGGCTGTTTATCATTAAATAATCTTTTTTGTTGTTTTTGGATGCAATGATTAGTCACAAGCTGCTCTTTCATCCTATGCTTAAATTTAGTCACATACAGGCTTTCTCATAAGGTTCTGATTTTTCTTATTGTCACTTCTGTGATATACTTTGTTTCACGTCACAGATGCTGCTGTTGTGCATCTGTTGTTTATTTTCTGTCTGCAACAAATTTTGTGGACAAGGCCGTGGCATTGCAGTGGGAATATAACAACATAAGAAATGCACTACTGTGTCATACCAGTGGTCCATCTAGTCTGGTATTCTTGTCTTCAAAATTGCCATCTTTTATCTACTTTAAAGCATTCTTGTGCTAGTGTTACAGGGCACTTCACAGTCCTCATATTGTGGGGTTGGGCAAACAGCAGTTCTGCGTTCAGTTTATCCATTGCCTTTATAATTTTGAAAACCTCTGTTGTATCTCCCCTCATCCTTCTCAGTAAAAAGTCACAGCCATTTTAGTCTCTCCTCAAAGGGCAACTGCTCCTGCTGTGGACATCAGGGTCCACTGATGTATTATTTTCATCAGGAGAATCAATCCTGAAAAAATGGCCTGATGACAATGAAGAAGTATGAGCCATATCAAAATAGGATAATATCCTTGGGCCACAGAGAGAGAAAACTATGGGAATTCAGAGGATATAGAGAACCACTTTTCAAAAATATATCTCAACAAGGGAAAAGATGAACAGCTATTCAGACAAGAAGCCATTATGAAGGATGTTTTGAAGAATGGGGAAACTCCTCAAGTGTTTTTGATAGATCATGTTCTCCATAGATCCTAGAATCAAAGTGCCCTGATCTGCTGTTCCCCTGAAAATGTATATATATCATGATCCATGGGATTTGCTGAGGTCCCATTCAAGCAATCAGGATGTAGCAGGTCAGAACACACTGCAATACACTTAAGGCTAATTGTGGATTAGTTTGGTGAAGTCATGAATGAAAATATAAAACTACATTCATCGTACATTCTGAGGTCCTTAACTCTGAAACTAAACAATGTTAAGCAGGCTTTCTAAATATGATACACTTCTCTTAAACTTTTTTTTTTTCTGCTCTAAACTTATGCTGAGTATCTTGATTCTGATTCATAGACATGTAATTTGCCAGCTTAAGGTGCAAGGAATCTGTTGGAATCATCTTAATTTTTTGTGAGGGATGTGGGTATTGATTTTAAAGTGAAATAAGTGGTTTGCAGATTTCTTACTCGAGGTTGCTCAGGCAACCTCAGGTTTGCAATCCATTATATACTCAGGTTTGCAATCCATTTTGTAGTTTGACAGAATAGCCATTTTTATTTACATTTATGTGTTTATTTAAAAGGTTGTGCAAGCAAACATTCAGGCAAGCTAACGTATTACAGCTTAATTAAAGAATGGAATAGTACACATATAAAATTAAGGCCTCAGGACTGAACGTATAAATCAATAAGCTTCCGTGATCAAATCATCATATTTAATGTAGTAGAAAATAAAATGGAATTGTGAAGACAAACAGGAAGACTGTTACTTGGAATAAGTCTCATATCTTGGGATAATTTCAGAGGACTTCATGTCTTCAGCAGTCTTATAGCCAATGTAGTCTACCAGACCAAGTGATAACTCAAATATTTACTCACAGTGATGCAAACAGATCTCTAAAATATCTCCTTTGCCAATGCACAATGTGGGGTTGTCTGTTGGGGAGATGGTCTGTTGAGTCATATGAAGAGAGAAAGGTTGTAACAATAAGCTACAGAGAAGAAGTGTGTTTTCCAGACAAGTTCTTTCGAGTCTGTTGTTTGTATAGTTAGCACACAATTTGTTTCACATGAAGGCAGAGCTTTTCTTTGGATTTGTGATCCCTCAGAAATTATAGGATAAGGGAGATGTTACAGTCCTAGACTACATTTAAACTTGACATCCAAGTGTGATTTCTCATGAGATAGAGAGAATAAACCAGCAAAAAACCAGAAGAAAAGCTAATAGCTTTTTTTGCATATTCTCCATATGCATACACATTTTATAAAAGCCACTTCACCCCATTCTCAGCATTTCTTAAGTTATTCTACACATTTACAAACCAAGAATTCTGGAAACAGAAAGTGACCATCCAGAATTTACCCTAATGCTCATTCACCTAAAACGTTAAGCAACTCCTTATCTTACAAAATTAATCCCATTTGTGATTAAATAATGAAAGTTTTCCTGGAGGGAATGTGAAATGTCCTGGGAATACCCAAAACCTCTGAGGAACCTGCCTAAGTGAAGGTAGCTCTGTTCTGATCAGGGTGAGGTAGACCAGATGACCTTCAAAAGTTCCTTTCAACCTACAACTTACTAAGTTTTTGTGGTTCCCTATCCTGACTCAATTGACAGACCTGGGTTCCCCATGGGTGAACCACTTTCCTAAAGCTTCACAGAACTCCTTGCACCGCAGCACAACAACATTTGCAGGCAATTGTTTTCAGCTTCTCAGCTTGCCTCATGTAAACTCTGTTTCCCAAAGGCACACAGACCTCTTTTTCACATGCAAGAAAAAAAATACCCTGACTCGGTCACCTCTGTAAGAAGTCCTCTGTTTGTGTTTCTTCTTTCACCTGCACCTGGATTCTGATGCTGCCTTTTTGCTGGCCTACTCAGTACTGCCTGCCCTGGCATCATACCAAGTCCATTCCAAGGATCATGAATTCCTACCCCAAGCTGATTCTCTTACTGACAAAACCTTGCTCGACAGTTAGGTCAAGAGGGAAAAGATAAGACTGATGGGTTTTAGAGGTCAGTGTGAAGAAGATGGTGGATTTTTTCTGGGAACTGGAGCAAAGCACACCAGGACCTCCCCAAGGCAAGAGGCTTGTCCTTCTCCCCTTTTTGCCTGCTGGAAACCCTCTCTGAGATCTCGTCCTTAACATATTGTCAGATCGCCACTATATTTTCTAATGAGCAGAATCTCTCAGAGCTGATGTTTGTAGAAAAACTATAGGAATGAGAGCTTTTTTGCTCTTTTCTCTGTCTTTCTGTAGAAATAATTTCCATGTGTACTCTTACACACACACAGACAGCACTGGCAGCTGGATCACTGTTTTAGAGACTTTATCTGATCTGCAATAATTTCTGAAAACACAAAACCCTCCAGTGGGAGATAATGAAACCGACTGTATTGATGATCGCTCCAGCAGAGTATTTTACTGTTTGCAAAAGGATTTGACTGCGGGGAAACACTCTTCACCCTTCGCACAACGGGCTCTCTGCCTTCTCCCTGCTGCACGAGAGTTATTTTTCTGATCCTTTACTCTAAGCTCCTTTGCTTTTTTTAGGCAACTTCCAGATATCTGATACAGTATATAATGAGGAATTAGGTTCCATTACACGAAGGCTTAACCTTCTCAAAAAGCATTCAGCGCTTGCCAGGAGTCATCAATATTTAACAGCTGTTGTTATTATGAAATACTTCATAGGGTAATGTGGCTCGTCTGCTCGCACGCAAGGGTTTGAACGGCAGCCAGGCCCCTGTCAGAGCCGCCGGGAGATTGACAGGCGGCGAGGCTTGCGTGACAGCGGGGCCGGGGTTAGTCAGCACTCTGCCTCCTCCGCAGCGGGGACTTCTCCTCCCCCTCGCCTCCCTTCAAAAGGGCTCCTCCGGACGCGGTGGGACACGGGGCTGGGGGCTCAGGGGGGCTCAGTGGCCCCACCAGCCCCGCGCACGTCCGTGGGGAGAGGAGGGCAGCGCGGTGGTGGCATCTCTTTGATGCCGCTCTCGCGCGGGGGAAAATGGATGAGGCTCGCTGGGAAAGGGGAACGGTGGTTCGGGAAGAAAGAGCGGATGGGATCTGGAAAGCAAACAGTTCGGTTTGTACCTTAAATAAATGTCATGCTGTACTCGAGAAACTTCAAAGGGAAGTCGGATTTCAAAGCATCTCTTAAGAAGAAGCAGACTGAGAAAACCGCTAAGTTGGGAAGAAAAACTCTGCATTACTGCTAGCGTAATTTCATCTGGTGTTCTGGTAGCCTCCGCAACAGGACCAAGCACCATCCAGCTTTTATTCAGCTTTTATGCATTTTGGTGCTGATTTCTTTACCAAAGCATTTGTACAACCTGTGTGTTGTGGCCTTTCAGAGTGCAAATGTCCCTTTCATGCTGTTTGGCAATGTATAATAACTGCTCCTTATGCTGTGTATTTTTTAATTTCAGTGTGCATCTAATGACCCCCATCCTAATTGTCACTTGGTGTTCTCTGTAACAGAGCCAGAGGAAACAGACCATTTCAATTCATGACTCTAGGTTTGTGAAGCAGAATTGCTCATACCGAGTGTTTCCGAGTCAATTTGTTTTGTTTTCTTATTATTCAGAGTAACACGCAGAGCTGATTCTTCCTGCAGCTAGAAGATCCAGGAAGAGAGACCCTGTTCTCACTTCCTTTCGAGTAACAGTTACCAAACATAACATTTGCGTGCTTAAAACAGTGTCTCTGAACCTGCAATCTCGATTCGGGTATTTTCATCTGCCCGTTTCAAGAAATGATACCCTGGGCATCATTGGAGAGCACTGGTAGTCCTTGTAGACGGGCTTGAAACTGATTCACCAACTTGAATCTGATGAGGATGGTATGGTCCCTTCTTACACCTGAAAAGAACCCAGGCAAGGTGTTCAGTTCAGAAGCAGCATCCCTTCACTGCTCATTTCTTGCCTGTGCTGTTGCTGGATGCAGGCACCTGGGGCAGCTGGGGTACAGTTTGCCCCCTCATTAGTTTGTTACACACCCTAACTCAGGAGGTAATTTTGCTGATTATTTTCTGAAGAATGAATGTTGTGCTTGTGCAGAATGAGGTACAGAAACACTCCAGAGAATGTAATCCCATGGGTTTAAAAACTATGGTTTTATGAGAGTCCTGAAATCTCCATCCCTTTGAAGTAAAGAGTATCCTGCAATGAATAAATGTTCTGTTATTTCTGGGGGAAAGGGAATGGCTGGTTTTATAATGCTTCTATAGACTGTGTTAGGCAGCTTTTCTCTTCTTTACAATATTCCAGATTTGGTTTTTCAAGCCAAGGAGTTTGCAAATGCAGATAGAAATGCTTGTATCAGAACTGGAGGCTCAAAAGAGATCTCAGGTTTTTACATTGTTCTGGGCAGAGACAGTGCAGCTGTGAAAGGCTCAACAGCACTATCTGTTATAGTCTCCTCTGTGGACGTTTTTCTCCATTAATTAACTGTCAATTCTAACTCTACATTATTTTTTTTTGTTTCCACTCCTTTCACTGCTTTCAGATTAGAGATTGAAATGATGTCCTCAGATCTTTGACCTTTCCTCCAGGAAATTGCATAGGCCATTTTATTTCACTTTTTCTCCCCCTCTTGCTCTTCCTAGCCCCCTTTCCCCTTGCCCTGTATATTTCCACAGTGTTGTCCTTTGTAGGACCCAGCGTTTCCAGACGTGTTGGCTTTTAATGTTGCATGGGATTGCACCGTGCTCACTAGATCGCACGACCTCGCAAAACTGTCAGCCCTGGTACATGTATCTCTGGTATTTATCATTCTATGGTATCAATATGCTCATTCATCTTCTTTGGCAGAACAGCTCCATCTTCTGTTTTATTTCATGTTCTGGAAGTGCAGGCTCGATACGCTGTGCTCAGAAAAACATCTCTGGTGTTACCACTTCCCCTCTCTTCTGTTTGCCAGTTTTGAGCCCGGTAGGTGAGTGCTCTATGCTGACCATCAAAAGGGTTGCCTCTCCCATAGAAAGTAGTCAAAGCTCCATAAAGATACAACTCTCCATTTTTTTTTATAGCCAGCAGCATTCATTAGAGTGCCCGCAATATCAGCTTTTCTCTTGCCCCATTCTTGATATATGGGAACTCCAGCAGCCTGTTTCCCCCTCAGGTCACTGAGTCATCCTTTGCTGGTTTTTATTTTTCGGCTTTCCGCTATTTGCTCCTCCCTGCCTACCAGAGACAGTACTCCTGCCTTCCTCAAGCTCTCGTTTTTTTCCCCATCATAGGCTTCGCTGTTGCTCCAGAGGGACGCCATTTTATGAGATGTGTAAGCTTGATCACAGCTGTCTTGGCATCAGGGCCTTTTCTGTCAAGCCACCCATCATAATCAATGATTGCTGTCCTGTTCTCTCTCATGATTCTTGGTGGTGACAGGCGTATTGTTAGACTGTTCTGTTTTCTTTTCTCTGTTTTTCTGCCTAGTCAGATAACATCTTGCAAGTTTCCCTCATCTGCCTGTCATGTCTTGCTTTTCCTCCTCCTCCTCATAATTTCTTTCAGGGATCTGTGTGGTTTTCTGCCTGTCTTGTTCTGCTTTCTCCAGGTGACAGGCTATCACCAGCACCTCTCTTCTGAGGTGTCACTGCAGTACCAGCCCAGCTGTGGGTGGATTAATCAAGTATTTCCAGTGCGGGGAGGCAGAAGGAGAACGAGCAGTGAGGGACCGCTCTGCTGCCTCAGGTGCAAGGAGCAAACGTTCCAATCTCTGAGGAGCATTTGCTTCTTGGAGCAATGGTGTTATTCATCTTTCTCTGATGGTGCAGTGGGTCTCCTTGCAGTCGGGCCAGTGAGTAGCACATGCTCTGAAACGGATGTGTGTGGCCTAACATATGGGTAACTCTAACTGGCAAAATAACATTAAAATACTTTCCATTTGGAGAAGGAATTTATAGTAGCCAGACGAGTTGCAGAACAAACATCTCTTGTGCTTCTGCTGCTGTGTTTGTATGAGCCTGAAGGCTAACAAGCAGGCAGGGAGCTCTGGCCCGCTCAGCTGAGTAAAATAATAGTTTCCACTAACGATGAATTTCGAACGGATGGAATTTTCGCAACACCAAAAGAGCGCATCAAAGAAATAAACCTTCGTTTCCTCTCACCCCTCCCTGTCTGTCCTTTAACCTGCACAAAGACCGCAAACCACCATGTCAGTAATTACAAAAACATCTTTTCTGAGGAGGGAAACTCTGGAAGAGGCCATTGGAATAGGGGCTGGGCTTTTAAAAATTTTTGTCACAAGGTATTTAAATGACGTGTGATGTGGCACTTAGGGACATGGTTTAGTGGTGGACTTGGCAGTGCTGAGTTAGTGGTTGGATTTGATGATCTCAAGGGACCTTTTCAAACTAAATGAGCCTATGATTCTGTGTTTGTTCTTATAGACAGGCCTAGCAGAAGGCCTAGCTGATCAGGGGGAAAAAAACCAACCGGTTCCAATTGCTTTAAAGGTACACCAAAATGAAAATCCAGATTTAAGAATCTGTATATTCTACTCACAGCAGCCTAGCTTAAAAGTCTGAAATCCCAAAATTGTTTTGGCTGGAAAATATGGGTAGGGATCTGTTTAAGCAGCTTGGGATTTTCCTGATGTATTTTCCCATGCCCAGGGGAGGGATTTATTACATCTAATTATACATTTGAGATAATTGCTTTGGGGTAATGACCGACATTATCACTTTCAGCAAATATTTACAATGTAAGCTAAAAACCATCACAAATACTCAGTTTGCGTGGTTCTGAGTTTCCATCATTTGTTGCAAAATGCTGATATGTCTTGCAAACATCCCTTACTAGGCTGTTAAATAGATAAGAAGCTCTTGCACAGACTCAGGAGCTTTAGAGACTCACTGCCTGCCTCCTCTTCTTGTTCTGGTTTGGTACAAACTATTCCTGCCCATCTCAACCCTTATTTGGGGGGAGGTTTTTTTTTCTTGGTTGGGTTTTTGTTGGGGATTTTTGGTTTTGTTGGTTTTTTTGGTGTGGGTTTGGCTTTTTCTTTCAGAGGGGTGTTTTTTGTTTTATTAACCATCTTTGGCTGCGGCAGTTCCTGCTCCCCTTTGGCTCGAAGGGAAAATGTGTATCAAATGTCCCAGACAATATCACTGAGATGCTCTCCTCTCTCATTCTCTCTGTGAAAAGGAGAAAAACCAGAAAACTGAATCTCTATTTGCTACCAGGATATTTGTATGACCCTTCTCTGGAATGGGGCAGTAGGAGTGAAGCTGACTTAATTTTTACTGACCAAGTGATAAAGACAGGTTCCTGTCATACTGCCTAGATGATGCTCAGCCCAATTATCAAGTGGTGCCAGCCTTCTCAGAAATTCTTTCATTATCCCCACAGATGGTATTGTATTTCAGTGATATTTCTGTAGGATATATTGATAGGAAGAATTTGAGGATTCAAAGATATTTGAGATCAAGCAATGTGAAGGAAGAGCACTCACCAGCTGAGTTTTCCATGAAAGCTGATTCAGGAATAAGCTTTTTTCCCCTATTGTTAGAAAAGTATATGGAATTTTAATCTATAATGAGAGCTATTCATTAATTTAATGGAGAAAATGACCTGCTAAAAACAAACTTTAAAACTGTGTAAAACTAAAACATTTTAAGAACATTCCCTTGAATCTTACAGTCAGGCTGAAACTTGTAAAATGAACAGGGTAAAGTGAGACCAAAAATAATCTGATGTCAAGGACATCAGCGCTGAAAAGAAGAAACTTATTTCACTCCCTTTTCTTCTGAGATATATAGACATTTCTCCGTATTGTCATAATACATATTTTTATAAACAAAACAACTTGCTAACTTTCTTTTGTTTCTTTCCTGTGGGTTTTGGTTGCTGCTTTATGTAGAGTAGACTAATGGAAAAAATATGTTCAATAAAAAATGTGATAGATATTTCACATAAAAAACATCTGGACTGCAAAATATGTATCTATCTCCAGCACAAGAAGAAAAAAAAGGAAAAGAAAGTTGTCAGTAACTGAGATCCAGACCACAAAGACAGTAACTACCAATTAAATTCAATGCATGTTAAATGCCTAAACAAGAGTTTTAGTCGTGACCCTAATCGTTATGCTTTCTAAATTGATGATAACTCTTTCCAACAGCCATTCAAGAAAAGCACTTTAAGAAGCAAGTTGGCCAAACGACAAAAGAAGACAATATATCTAACAAGACTGCTGTACAAGAAGGTGGACTTCTACTAGAAGTGAGTGAAAAAATGCTGGTTTTTTTCTGGCTGTAATTTATTCAGTTGATGATATATTTGGGCTGATGATTTGTGTCAGCTTTGAACAAACAGTCAGGCTTGGTGTGAATCTTTCAAGAACCACACTCGTGATCACTTCTTGCAAGAGCAAGACTGGCAGTCGTGACAGTCACGGTGTCCATTGGGACAATTGCACCTTGCACTCTTGCTTGCATCCTTGAAATTACCAGTGAACTCCAGCAGGCCAGTTCACAGTTCTTTTTCACTTTTAGGTTTATTTTAGTTGGCCCATATTTTGAGGATGTCAACATCAGATTTCCTTGTTTCTGATCTGAGCTGAGAATATTCTAGGATATTTTAGTTCATCCTACTTCCTCAGCTCTGTGCTCTGCACACACACCATGCACCATGTCAGCAAAAGTTACCCCTTCTATGTACTTTTATCCCCCTTAGGCTGACTTTATATTGGCAGAGCAGCATAAAGGGCCCATGCAGTTACTGAGAATTGGATCCATTAATCTGAAGGAAGAATTAATACTGCTGTGAACTACTGAACCAGCTAGAGCACAGCGGTCCATCCCAGATACATCTGCATTTCAAATACATGATGTAATAATGCCTCTTATACACTTATGTCCTTGGAAATTCCTATGTGATTAAGATTACATATGTACAGTTGTTTTGGATAGGATAATACTCATGGTATAAAAATTGTGTTTTAATGACAACCCTGAGATGCATGTAAATGTAAATTAAATAGTAGAGTCCAGCAAATAATAGCTGAATACTATTAAATTAAAGCACATTTTACCATGAGATCCAATACCATAAGTTACTCAAGTCTGTGGAATGGAAACTTACACCCTGCTTTCCTTCCTCTTAATATTTTAGAAGATTTTAATTTTAGATTTCAAAACAAGTAACACAGAGGCATCTGATTAGTTAGTTCTACTGCCAAAACAAGATGCTTGGCTGTCAGGTGTTATTTTGCAGTCATTTCCATTCTCAATGAATAGGGAATAAAAGGTGTACAATAAAAGATAAATATGGTGAGTATATAATTTTTTAACAAGGGTCTCCTATATTTAGTCTATGTTTTGTTGTGTGTACATTACATGCCCACAAGTTATCGTCATTCAGCATCTTCAAACAGTAGTCCTACTGCTGTGAGTACCTGGAGAGAACACTGGCACACAATTTGGGGCAGGTTAAAAGAGACTGGTGTTACTAAATATGCTCTGTTTCCTGCAGGGTATGCAGGAGTCACATTCTCTCTGAATACAGGGGAGATATTTTATCCTGGATCATACTTAAAGTGGATCATTAACTGGATGATTAAGTGCATGTTAATATGAATGTACTTGCCAGGCTTCATTTATGGGCACGTCTGACCTAGAATAAGAGGGTGAATTTTCCTTGGGGCTTGTCGGGAATGTTCTCGGAGGAGTGAGTTTGGCTCGGATCCTCATTCAGTGGTTATGGCACATGAAAAAAAGTGGGTTTTTATGTTCCCCCAAATTCACCATGTTGGTTATTAAGAACTGTGGGATTTTAACTAAATATCACATTTTGGATTCCTTCCAAGAAGAAGCAAACCATGGTTGCTGTTCTTTGTAGACTGACTTGTGAATCTGACCACTTTATTTGCTCTCAAAAGGTATTTTTCAGCTGTTGAAAGCCCCTTTTCATGTCATGACAACACCTTGCACTGTGCAACCTCTCCTAGATGCTTTATATAATACAAAGCAGAATAATCTGAATCACCAAAATATGTGTGAATAATACTGTTCCTGAGTGCAATGTTAATGGAAAATCAAGAATAATTGCTTGTATTTTTTTCCTAGTGGGTATAGTCACTCTGCTTTATGTATAGATAGAAATAAAGGATAACAAGAACCTAATTACTGGTAATTGTGTATCTGGGACTCTTGAGTCTTGGAACAATGAAGTATTTCCCCTTTCAGCTTGAAAGAAAACAATGGAATTAGGCTGTCTTCAAAATATGTTTAAAATGTTTTTTATTTCAAAAGGCTTCTGCCACAACATGTGTTTTTTATTTAAGATTTTATGGAGATTTTTTACAGCTACAATCAAATAGCTTTCATCAGCAATAACAGAATAAACAATGATACCAGTTTATCAAAGACTTTTTAGTGGACCACAGCAGGTATCTAAATAAATAATTTCTTCTAGTGCTTTAAGATCATTTCTTCTGGATAAGAGAGACTTTTCTTGCCATCTTTGTTTCCCTTTGAAGGGAAGACAGACAAAGCTCTAAGAACTAAAGTCTTTATTTCTTAAGGGATTTTTTTTGAGTACGCCCCATTCTCGCAATCTTTACTGTCCTTGGAGACTTCAGATTCCAACAGTTTGACTGCAGTAATGATTTTTAACTTTGTGCTTTCAAAATATTTTCCAAGACAGGTGGTTTTGCAACCCTTGTGCCCCATGCCTTCTGGCAGAAAAAGGGCCACATTCGGTTTCTGAAGCCTGTTAGTGAATACTTAAGGAACACTGGGCCAAACCCATAACCAGAAAAAGGGGAAAATAAGCTGTATTGGCAGTCAATAAACCCAGATAGAGTTTATGGGGTGATGGGGTGGAGAAACACAATAAAATGGTGACTTGGGAAAATAATGAATCACAGGTGGGTATCTAGGCAATAGCCTTGATTGCAGGATTCATCTCATGGCTGTTAGCCACCTCCTGCTCTTCCAGAGTGGAAGAGTCCAGACTCAGAGTCTACACTATGGTGCTGGTAATTGCCCATCCCAAATGGCTGTGGAACTGTCATGTGTTACATTATTCACTGACCATTGGAAGGATTAAATGCTTGTTGTTAAGAGGGAGGCCCTATATGGACTAGCTTTCTTAATGACACACAATCAGGCATCACCCCATCATCACCTCCGACACTGCTCCTTCAGTAATCAGCACTCATACACCAAGCAGTACCCTGCTAAAATTGCCACTTGGGCTTTATTGACCACTTCACAGTTGCTCCTGCAGTTTTTCTGCTTGCTATGGAAGAATAACTGATGTTCAAATTTCTGTCTCAACCCTTGCTGCTGAAGAGGTGCCTTGATGGGCTCTCTTTTCTTCTTCATTTTGTCTGCTGGTCTTCTGTTAATGCTCTTGTAGGCTGAAGCATGGGATTTATGGCATCTCTGTCTCCAGATGCGTCGGACATAATTCTTTTCCAGTGTGAAAATAGTGTTTTATAACCAAAATGTCACAAAAAATAGAAAAAAATACAGACAATGCAGGCAGCTCCCAAACAGATGCTAGTGGAGGAAGACTGCCTGGTTTTATCCCTTCCCTACTCACTGATGAATATCAATAAAGGCCAGACCTGGCCTTTTTTGTCATTTCTGTGCTCACTGGCAGTTCAGACTCTTTCAGAGAAGATCCATGTTTCTTTTCAGGATGCTCCAAGCCACACTTTTGTACAGTTCAGGGTCAGATTTCCACGATTCTTCTACTTTTAAGGCTTCAGGGCACAAGAATCACGTTTCTCTGGTTTTGTCTCATGGTTTTCTTTATGGCTCCTGTTGAAGATGACAGTCGTAAGACTGTCCTGATACATCTTATTCAGTGACACTCTACATTCCATTTAATTCCTTTATCAATGACCTGGATAATGGGATTGAGGGCACCCTTAGTCTGACAAGACACAAAATTGGATGGGATTGTTGGCCTGCTTGAGGGCAGGAAGGTTCTACAGAGAGATCTGGAGAGGCTTACTACTTATTTAAATTTTTAGACAAAGACTGTCAGGTGCCTGGCATCTTAAATATCTTAAAATCACAGTCATATGGTCCTTTATTTAAAAATAAATATGCATGTTTGAAAGGTATTATTTAACAATATGTTGCTACCTTAGAAATGGGTGCAAATAAGAAGCTTTCTGGGAGTTACTTTGAAGAGAGAGGTGAATGTGCATATTTTGGCACTGAAAGGTATCTCCCAGTGGCCTCTACTAACAGCTTGAACTAGAGTTCAAGTTTCATTCTGAGGGAGTTGGAAAATGATACATTAGAAAACATCCTATTGGTGCTGTTCTTCACTCTGCATGAGGAAATAACATAGGAAACCCTTTTCCCTCTTGGTTTCCTGTCATTTTTTTAAACTTGTTAGTGTAATTCCACTTCCTCCTTCCAAACTGATTTATGTAATCAGCTCTTGATAAAACTGTGCTCTTGAAAAAGGTACTCCAGTTTGAATTTCAGTCTGAAAGCAAGAGATTTTCCTCTTCCTGTTATTTTTAAATTTAAACTTGAAAAGGCAAATTGCAAGTCCAACAAAGTGCATGGTGATTATATGGATCTATGACAAAGGCACAAGCTTCACAAATCAAAAACTGGTAGAAAGAGTTGTTTTTGGTTTATTCTGGTCTGGAATTCCTTTTCAGCTTCCAATGCTGCTGACACTTTCCTAGCACAGTCCTTCTAAAGTAAATCCTGAGAGATGATGATACAGTGCTCATTTTCTTAATCTACATCAAAATAGGAAATTCTCATAAAAAGCTCATAGTCTAGTGGTTTTTTGTTTCAGTTAATGCAACTTTTTAAACTTACCCAAACAATGCTTTTGCTTTCCTTTGTTTTCAAATGTGAACCTTCTCCCAGTAAATTAGATGATATGATTTAAGCTGACATTAGTGACTTGGGGTGACTTATGGAGAATTCATCCATGAAAAAAATCCACAAATGGGGTTAGGAGTGCTGTTTTATCACATGCATGCATTCAATTTTTTCTTGCCAGGCATAGGCAAAACACAAAGGAACACTTTAGAGGCCCTGGTCCCTTTTTATCTTGCTTTTCAAATAGGCATATTTCTGAAATCCAGACTTGAAATTTGGCATGGCCACAGCTCTGTGCAAAAAACATCCTTTCTGTTGCCCTTTAAACAAATAACTAATGTTCTCGCTTATTCTTTTCTTTTTTTTTTTTCTTCTTCTCTGACAAATCTGGATAGAAAAGCCATGACCGCTAAATTCCATTTGCTCTCTCCTCCAGTCCTTAGTGCTACTGTTACGACTGCAACAATCATGATGCTGCCACAGTGCTGAGATTTCTGAAATACAGGAGGTGGCACCATCCAACTTGACAGGGCGACAGAGAAAACCAAAATCATGTTATCCCCTCCCTTCAGATTTTCAGCCAAACTACAAGAAAAGTGATAGAAGGTGGGTTTTGATGGGCAAAACTGTGTGGAAATAGTGAACAAAATGGTAACCACAATTGCCAGCACACATAGTGTCTGAGAAGCTTGACTTTTGCCAGGACTTTTGCAAGAGTTTTATGGAGGGATTTGAAAAGGAAAAATAGGTTCTTCTGTAGAGGCTTGTGTGGAGCCTTTTCGCAAAAGGGAAAATGCCAGTAAGTGCTTGTTTTCAAATCTCGTCTATGGGTGACATATTGGGCTGCTGAGAGTTAGTATTTAGATTCTCCAACACAAAATTACAGATTATAATTGAGAGGGGAGCAAGCTGGAAGTGGATTGGAAAATCAGGACAAGCAACTTATGTTTAGCGTGACAGAGTAGGGGGAGCAGGCAGCTGGCACAGGTGTGTGGTGAGGAGAGACAGTTATCATCCCCTGGTTGGTGCTGGCATCAGGAAAAGTGTCTTCTGTTTGTCAGGAGAGAGGCAAACCTGCTGTCATATGAGGAGGGCTAGCTGAGAACTTTTAGTTGTACCAGTGAAAAGAGCAGCTGTCCATCCGCAGTGTTAAGGTGAAGAATTAATAAGCTTTGGGCACAGACCAGACAGATGCCGATCCGAATTTCAGGCGCTGTTGCTGTCTCCAGACTGTTCATCACAGCCAACTCCACCCGAGCTCACTTTTCACAGCCGCTTCCTCTGTTTCTGCTCAGGCTATTTCGGTGCCTCTTGGAGAGAGTCCAGTGGCCACATAACTTCCTCCAACAAAACATATTCTCCCATTTCAGCTCTGTTAGGCTTTTTTCCTCTCACTGGCTTCAGAGCTAATCCTTGACAACTATTTCCACCAGTCAATGGGTTTGGTATCTGTATCTGAACCCTGCATCGAATAGATGCACCAGGACTTAGTCTGCTACTAGAACTGACTTCTTGCATTCAGGTAACAAAGGCATTCATAACACACTGCTCCTTTCCTACTAATTTCTTAATTTACTTTTGAGGAAGTGTTTTTGAAGATGGCAAAGTCATGTATTGCAAAAAAAAAAACCCTAAAACATAGAAGAAATAGAAATACACTTTAAATAATTGCAATCCTACATTGTTTTAATTTGTCTTCAACTGGTTGAAGTGAAATTATAAATGAGCAGCCTAAACTGTATTCACAGATGACACTTGCTTTCAGTATATTCCTCATTCTCAATTCAGAAAAGCTCATGAGCTGCAGCCTTGCTATCTTCTCAATAAGATGAAGTGATGAGCAAGAAAGCAGGTCCAGGCTAGACTGTGTCCAGTCTGGAGAATTTTTGCAAATTTGCAATGATTTTGTTTAGGACGTTTCAAAAGAAAAACCTACATATTTTACGAGAAATATTGAGTACATTCCACTTTCACTTTTTGTCTGCCTTAATTAATAAAATTTAAATGCTTGAACCAAAGCAGAGGCTTGCAGAAGAGACTTGGGGAAGGATTCATTTAGTCTATAATGCAGCTTAAGATCTGCAGTCATTGCTGCTGGTTAGAGCAGTTGTCTCTAACTTTCTATCCTCACCCCTCTCCAGATAATCCACTGTCATTCACTTGACATCTAGATTAGAGGAAGTGTTGCCTGCCTCTCTGGGTCAGCATAATGCCTTTATAGCAGGATTCACCCCTGCTGTCAAAATGGGTTAGGGTGTGTTTGATACAGGATACTTACAGGATACAAAACATGCATAAGATGATAACTCGCAGAGTAAAACTGTTCCCAGAGTCAACTTCAGGAATGCCACACTCCCTGAAAATTCTGCTGAACTGAAACAGTGTTTATAAAGGCTGGTTTAGCATATATTATTGAACAGAATGTGAAATACAGATTGTTTTGCTCTTCTCCCCACCCCCTGAAATAGTTTCATGTTAGAAAATGTGGTATATAGTGCTAAATACACAGAAAAAGAGTGCTCTGAAATTAGGACATAACACTCTGGTTGCAGTATATAGGCTGCAACATTGTCTCTTCTAGATTTTGATTCCTTACAGAAAGAGATGTCTGCCATTCATCCTCATTAACAGTTTGCAAGTACAAATAAAAGCTGTGGATGGAATATTATGACGGCTTCCTCTCTTCAGAACTTGATGCACTTACATGTAAATAACACTGAAAAAAAAATCCAGACATTTGGTACTTACATATGTCTAATTGTCCAACTTGTTGGATAAATATTATTTGAGACTCTTTTCAGTAACTTATTTCTGTGAAAGATAATGCCTAATCTTACTACATTTGTTATTGCAAAGTCTACCTACCTAAATTTGTTATTACAAGTGCAGAGTAGTGAGCAATTAATGCTTCATTTTGAGTCTTCTCGAATGGAATTAATCAGGCTTGCATTTTCTGCATTGAAATTGTTGAAGAGAAGACTGAAAAGCTCAGAGCAGCTGCAGAATTCAGAAAGGACGAAGAGCTGAACTTGCACTGAAGATACGATATTGCCCCAGCTTTGCTTCCATCTGTGAATACAACATCTGCTTTTGAGGAAGTGAAATGAGAAACTGCATAAATCAATATAAAGATAGTTTCTATTTCCAAGTGTAGTCCAGGGCATAGTATTTGTGAAAGAGCATTGACAGGAGGGTTCCATTACTAGTAGAGCACAACTTTAAATTCAACATCATGATTAATGAGGAGGCTAAAGGAAAAGATATAATGATTACGTTGTAATTTAGTATCCTTTCATGATAATTGCTAAGGGGAATGACATGTTACTCATCCATGTACTCACTAACTATCTAGCAAACATCATATCTATATCTATGTATTAATAAACAAAAATGTGCTTTCCCCTAACAATTTTAGAATTAATGATTTGAATATTCTTCTTGGTATTATTTTGAGTAGTCTCCAGTACTTGTATACTGTCTATTAACCTCAGGTAACACTCATATTCTTGCTTCCCATATGAAATCCTAAATGGTAATGCAAAGAAAAGAGTCATGAAATGTTTACAATTAGGCCTGAAAAAATTCACCAAACAATGCCATCAATAGAAGACATTTTTGGTGATAAAATTTTTTTCTAAACAAGCATGCCATATAACAAATTTATACTGAGGTGTTCAGCATCACCCATGAATTCACTTTTGCATCAACAAAACCTTCCCTAACCTGTCTTGAAGCTATTAGTCATCAGTACTGCTCCTCTGTGGGAGCATGGTTTGTATTCTCTTTTCCAGAGCTTAGTACTTGTGGAAAAAAAGGGATTTAACTGGGATGCATCTCTTTCTATTATGCACCACATCAACTTTCTACACAGAGTCAACTGAGGCTTCAGGCCTTGTTTCTCAGTCCCATCTTGGGCAGAGTATTTGATTTTGAAGCACCAGGCTCATCGGGGGCCAGCAGTTCACGTATAGGGTAACAAAGAGAGGCCCTATCCCAAGGGCTTGACACAGACTAAGCAAGCTTTGTTACAAAAGCTTAGCTTGGAAGGAATGTATAATGGAAGAAAAACTGCATTTACAATTTTGCATCATGCATTCAAAACAACTTCAAAGGCAAAGCTGTTCTTGGTTGTGTCCAATACTTATTACATATCAAGCATATAAAAAACATCACCATGGTTTAAAATGTGTTTACATGTGTGCACACATTGCAATCTCACCCTCCAGGGAACTACTATGTTTTCTTGAAAGTTTATAGCTCACAATTACCGGAGCCCAATGACTTACATTTTCCTAACTGATTTCCAGGAGGCCAGTTTTGACTGCTGCCTCTTGACAAGCCACAGTGTTCCAGCTCCCTTGTTAGGCTGAAGACACGTATTTAAACAAGTATCTCTGAGGTTTCCCTAATTTCTTCATGGAACTGATGGAATATTGAAAAATGGAATAATGAGAAATTTCACCAGCTGAATGATTCACAATCATCTGTGCCTTTCAGATGGCCCAGCTGTTCTCTCTGACAGCAAATGAGGGGGCCAGGCTCAAATCTATCTGGCGTTGTGAATGATCTTTGAAAATGTTGATCTTGGTAGTGCAGCACTAGGTGCTGAATTTCCTTACTGAAAGAAGCCTGAAGTGATATCCTGGGTCAAGGACACAAGCAGGAACATGAATGTTGTTTTATCTGGGGTGACAGAAGGAGTGACAGGGGCATAATTGTCATATATACATATTTTTTTGTATTTGAAAATAGACGTTTCTGCTGCCTATGAAAAACAGTTTATCAAATTGAGCACTTTCTCTCTGACAGGCTTCCCATAGAACTCCATGTCTGTAGATTTCAGCTAGTACTTCCTTCCCTGGCTCAAATGATGGAAATTTGTCTTCTGTTTTGTTTCTTTTGCCTGAAATTTAATCTGTACACGCAAACCCTTGATCAAAACTGAATGCTAAAACAATTCTGCCACTCTCCTTTGCACGAAGTAGTGCTTACTCACAGAAATATTCCTTTTGAAGTTGCTTTGTAGATACCAGAGAAATAAATAAGAGTCCAGAGGGCTAAGAGATATGGTACTTGTTGAGCAAAGGCCATATTCTGATGTCACCAGATATGGCATTTCTGAATAGTCTTTTATGCTGTGTTTTATTTCAGGGTTCTGTAAGAGTTAATTGTTTTTTTTAATTTATAAAGAGAACCTCAGGGATTCAGAGGGATTTTTGAGAAGGGCAATTATGAGTTCTAAAAACACCAGTGGAAAGAAATACTAATTCACTAAACAATGCAGTTTAAGACAGAAGACACGATTAACTGTCTGCATTTTCCTCCTAATATTCATAAGACATGAACGAGTATATAATTTCCAGAGTTTTTAAATAGCTACTTATTTAGATCACCAGAAAACCACCCCATCCCACATAGGATGCAAAAACCCAGTGATCCACTATTAAATGAAGCTGTTCCAGATAAACTATGAGCCAACTGACCCTGGAAATGTAGTACCCAAGTTGCGTGACTTGAGAATCTGTTCAAAGCAAGGCATGGCTGCAGGCCTTGACTGTTGTACTTTAGTAGCCATAGTAACATGGTCTCTGGAGACCTAATGCTAGTGAATTTTCCTTTATTTCAAGGAAGAGTAATAAGAGAAATGTGCATTGGAACTTGTTCTCTCTCTTTTTTTTTTTTTCCTCCTCCTTATTTTTACTATGCCATGACCTTGACCAAAATATCTTTGAAGTATTTTCTGGCTGATTTTCTGCTATGAGATCAGGAAAAAAAATCAGGATATATAAAGGATCTTGCCAAAGGAAGTCCTACCTTCCTCAAAATATTTGCCTTCATTCCCAAAGAGAATCTCTTGACTAATAAAGTTTCAAAAACTTCTTAATGGAAGGAACTGATAACTTTCATCTCACAGCTACTGCGGGCACCAGAATAATATCTTTCTTTCTTTGAACTGACAGATTAATTGTTTTTTTGTTTCAGTAGCAGGTGCAGCTTTTCGTGAGTACATAATTGGATGTACATGTTTTTTCAAAAGAACACAGGCCCCTCTCTGGTGCCAAGCTCTCTCTTTTTTTTTTTTTTGATTTGGGAAAATTGTCCCACATGATTTCATTTTTAAGTACAATGTAGAAAACCCATGTAAGTGTTTTTAAAAAGCCAAATACAAACAAAAAAATGTTCACAATACATACTTAAGTCTGTCTCACATGTTTCAGCTATTATCCTGGATTTGAAATTCCATCTGTCATTGAATCCATATGGTTTACCAAATGGCAGTTTAAAACCATGTATTTTTTTTCAGATTTGAAGTCAGTTGTTTTTTGTTGTAAAAGTTTTAAGGTCCATATTAATACTTTTGTGTGTTTGTTTCTGTGTGCATGTGACCCTCTGTGCATGTGTAAGAATAAGCAATACTGCAAAAAAATTTTAGGATGCAAGGATTTCAATCTTTACTGATTGAAACACACTTGTTGTACACAAAGCAAATACCACCAACATTGAATTGTGGAGTTTGGTTATTTCATCTGCTAAATGCAAGAGCCCCATTTAGGATTTCCATTACTTCTGCTGAGAGGATTAAAATGAAATGAGGAGAGCTGCCTTTACCTCTCTGCGCTGTCCCCTCAGTGTTTGGGGCAAACATGTGCTTACATTAGGGAGTGCGAACTGCACCGGTATGAGACTCGTTCACGTCCCCTTTCCTATTTCATCTCCCCAGGTTATCCATTACTCAGGCACATGGCTGCTGTGGTTCTGACACAGCACACCAGTGCAGCCTCCTGTTCACTGGGAATGAGAGAAAGCTATTGCTGAGAATTTTATTTCAATAACTGAGAATGCTTAAAAATTGCAAGTGGAGCCATATACTTTGTTGTGCTGTTTAATGTGACACGTGGTAACTTAGAACAAAAAAGCTGGGAATCGTTTTTGCTCATTCCCATGGACTAAAGCTGCTTCCCTCTCCCACTTGGTCTAACTAATCACTAGGCTTCTGGCCAGAAAAATGGAAAAATCTCTATACAGTGTTACTGTAAAGGATTTCAGTATGTATTTGGTACCTGAGAGATTTATCTGAGAGGTTGGAAAAGGTTTTTACTATTTAAAATTTTACTAATTTTCAATCACCATTACCCACTCAGGGGGTGGGTAATGTGCTAGCAAACACCCTCCTCCTTATCGCCACCTGTGGAAAGTAGATAAGAAAAATATAAATCCCAGCCCAGCTCTGACTCTGTTCAGAGTCTTCTGTGATGCAGATGTCTGTTTTCCCACTGATCTATAGTTTAGGGTAATATTGAGAAAGCAGAAGGATTTGCAGGCGTGGATGAGACTCATTGGTAAAAAGTTTTACATGATGTCCAGCTTGTCCTTTTTTAATGTGGCTGAAGCAGCAGGTTCCCTGGATAAATGAGGTTTAGAGACATGGAATTTGTGTTAATCCTCAGTTGAGTCATGTGGCTCCATAAAAGTTGTTTTTTCACCAAAGTGGATTTTGCTTTCCTTGCTTGCAGAGCAAAGCATCTGTTGTCTGCAGTTGGGGTCATGAAAACCAGGGGGTGCTTATTGAAGATATATAACCTCTGGAGAGGACACCAGCATTTTGAGAACAAACCAAAAACAAAGCAGGAGAAATTTGTAAATCTCTTCATTTACATACATGCCTCAAATCCATACTTGTTTCTGGCTTAACTTAAACACATGGCTCCTTGAACTTTTCTTCCACTTCTTTCTTCTTCCTTCCTCCCACCTCTTTCTTAGTACATCCTCCAGCCTCACAGATGTAGTTGCCAGTGCACTGTTGTGAGCCCTTGGAAATACACATGGTCGCATTTCCCTTTCCAATTTTTAGAAACTGCTGCACCTAGTCCAGCCTGACTCTAGCTCTGTGAAAAAAAACATGTGTAGAGAAAAACCTTCCTGCTTTCCACTGTGGGGGATGAAGTCTTATGTTTTAAAGGTAGAGACTATCTCTTTTGTATGTGTCTAGGCCTAAAGAGTACGTACCAATATGTTGAAGAAGATTAATTTATTGAATAGAGGAATTTATCTCTTGATTCATACAAGCAATCCTTGGCAAATGCAGATGTTCCTACAGGGGCTGAAAAACTCCAGCTTGCCTGCAGGACCATGGAGGACATTTTAAGGATGTTCAGCATGATAATGTGTAAGATTCTTTAATAATATTCAGATCTTGTGGTCATTGTTAAGCTTTTCCAGATAGGGCTTGGTGTATTAGTTTGTGTAGCTTAAGAAATTTTTTTTAATTAAGGACATTTCTTTTTGGTTTTTTTTTAATATTCTTAACTTCTACCTGGTCCAGTTTCATGGGCAGGACTCAAGGTCTTTCAGAATTTGCATGATAAGAGCCAGAGACAAAAAGGAGCTCCTTTAAGTGTCCTACAGTTATCTTTATGGAAAATTTTAGTCTATCCAAATTAAAAGGCCTGCCAGACGTTCAAAATGTAATAAAATTCCTAACATTACATCACTGATGGTTTCACTGCTGTGAAGACAAGTCCAAAGAGACAAGATGCCAAAAATGCTTTCTTGTCTCCATTTGACATTGGAAATGTATATGACAGTACCATCTATGGAGGTTCCTCTCAGTGCAGTGAAAGGCGCAGATGCGAACATGCAGAAATCTTGACGTACCATCTTCTGGTCGGTGAGGTGCTGGGACAAATTTGGGCATTATTTAGGGCAGGAAATAGCACCAGAGCAATTCTTTGTGCTTGAAGAGTTGACAAGGATAACTAGTATTCAAGCCCAACTAGGCAGAGATCACACTTATTCTGCAAAGGATCCGTAGCTATGGAGCTGACCTGGAGCAAAACAAGATTTGCCATTGACTGTTCTTAGCATTGACTTATGGTTAGTGTTGACCTGATTGAATCACTTGCTGCTACAGCCATTGAAGGCTCTCCACTACTTTTCTCAAGTCATTGTTTCACAGGTTTTTCAAGGCACAGAGCCTCTGGCCAAGTGTGGTTCCACGGGGCCACGTTTCCAAAGGTGCTCCACATTTATGATGGGGGCCAAACCTTCTGAGGAGGTCAGTCTATTGTGCACTGAACTCTTGAAATTTTGCCCACCATTGTCACAGTGGGAACAGCCTTCAAGCAGTCTTGGAAATCTGGTCCTTATTTAGGAACCAAAAAGAGAACCAAGCTCACAAAAATATGTCAGTGTATCTGGTTACTGAGTAATTGAAAATCTGTCCTCGCTGTGCTTTGGGATTAACTCAGGATTAATAGGCACATCAGTAAATTGAGAGTAAGATGAAGCAGGGATAATAATAATATAGCAGTATTTCAGCAACAACTATTTGAACTGTAATCTCAAAGACCTCAAAACCATCACATGAAAGAATCTAAACTACGTTGGAATGCAAGCCTGCTGGAGCAAAGATATGTTACCGAACTTTTATCAAGGGAAGAGAAGCAAAATTAGTCAGTCTGCATGCAGCATGATCTTAATGTTTACATCCTGTATTTAATTTAATCCTTACTTTTATTTTTGGATTTCTCTGGTTGCTTTCCTTGCATCACCAAGTGTATAAGAATTAATTCAGCTCTTTTCTCAATTAAATATTGTTTTATTTAAATATTGTGAAGTATTTATTGTCTACTTTTTATATTCATCGCATTTATGCAATTATGCTATGTCCGTATTTTTATAGCAGCTTAAGAAAGTAGCCATATAAAAAATACAGATCCAGTTTTAAAGTCATAGCTACAACAGCATATGTATTTAATTTTCTCCTTGGTTATTATTATATTATATGTATTAATGCATACATATTCAAAGCAATTATTATGGAATGTGAAGTTTTAAATTAAAAGGAAAAACAAAGTAGCTGACCCTTGCTATTAAACTTTTAATTCTATGAATTAATGAGAAAATACAATTATGCAGACAGTTAAGCAAACAATAAACTAGTAATGTAATATGGTTGTTACACTGTAATTAACTATCTTAACCTTTTTAGAAAAGGAAAGAAAGCATGTTCCAGGTTGATATTCATTTTTCATGGTAGGAAAGAAAAGGCCTTTCTGCAAAAATTTGGTGTTCAACTTTTTGCAGAGTGAGTTTTTTCATATGTAGAATATTCTTAAAATGATTACATTCATACTCATTTTATTCTTTATCTTCTGATTACCTTTTTAAGTATTTTATTTTCCTTTTTTAGTCACTGAATGGTTTTGCCTTGGTGGTGAGCGCAGATGGAATGATATTCTATGCGTCATCAACAATTGTGGACTACCTGGGGTTTCATCAGGTAAACATATTGAGAAATACTGAGAATACCCAGTCACTGATGTTGTATTTCTCGTCACCACTTCTGCTAACTATATTTTTAAATGCAGCACTGTATGTTGCTACCTTATCCACCTTATCCACCCTATAATTCTACTGCTGATTAGACATACACTCTTACTGAAATAAGGTTATTTTATTACATCATTTCAGACTACTTTTTTTGATAAATCTGACATGTGAAGATTTATTTCTTGTAATTCCCTTTTATAAAGATTTTGTTAGCAGAAGCATGATCCATTATAAAACTATATTTAGCTAGAAGTTTCTTTTCAATTTCAGTATAAGATGCTGCTTTTCTAGGCTGATTGTCTGTGTGTAATAAATATATTCTAAAGTCACAGAATAACAACCATGGAGTTGGAAACAAACTCTGGAGGTCATCTAGTCCAACCTCCTGCTCAAAGCACATAGAGCCAGAGCAGGTTGATCCAGGACTCATCTAGTCAAGCTTTGAGTTTCTGTGACCCCTCTGGAAGATGTGTTCCAGTGTTTAGCCACCACGACTGTAATTTTATTTTTGCTTACTATTAAGTCTCAGTTGTGTCTGTTGCTTCTTGCCCTCTCACTGTGTTCTGAGAAGAGTCAGGCTTTGTCTTCTCTTCCCCTGCTCATTTGGTTGATGTAGACAGCAGTATGTTCTTTCTGAGATTTTCCCTTCTGAAGGCTGAATAAACCCTGTTCTTCTCTCCTGGATGGGCTCCAGCTCTCTTCAGTGTCTTGGTAGCACTCTCCTGGGCTCATTTTGATATGCTAATCTCTTTCTTTTCATGGGGTACCCAAAATTGAGAGAGAAATTTGCCTTTGCTGAACTTCCTGAGATTCCTGTCAGCCTATTTTTACAGCCCACCAAGGAGCTGTCTTGCCTTTCCCAGCTGGTACCCTCTGCAAACCTGCTGAGCATGCATTCTATCCCATGATTCCTTAGTCAAGAAATTAAACAGGGTTTGTCCCAGCATAAAGCCCTGGGGGATGCCACTAGTCATCAGCTGCCAGTTGGATGTTTTTATTACTCACATTTGCATATGTACAAAAGAGTTAAGAATAGAAAGAATCATCTTAGGATGTGAACAGAAAAAGCAGATGTTGAAAAGTAGGGGCCTCTGAAACAACTTTCCTCAATCAATCTGCTCTGAAGGTGTTCTACACCTGCCATTATTTTAAGCAAAGTATCAATCTAAGGATAAGTGGCTACCCCCCTACAGTTACTAATTAACTATTCCTTGTTGTAATTGTTTCAGACTGATGTAATGCACCAAAACATATATGATTACATTCACGTGGATGATCGCCAGGATTTCTGTAGACAACTGCACTGGGCCATGAATCCTCCCCACATGTTGTCTGGACAGCAACTACAGTCAGAAACAGGTGGGATTGTGTATGTTGATTGGAAACATAGGCACCACTGTACAGAGGTAGAATTCCACTCCAGCTATGCCTGTGTCAGTACCATGTCAAGTCAGATTCTTCACTGGAAAGATGCATAGTGGCCATTTATTTATGTTATTGTCTCAGAGGTGACATTTCCTCTTGATCCTGGGAATTTATAAGGTAGAATGTGCCACTGGTGCTACAAAGTTGTTTCCTTTCTTTTTCTCTGACTGATGTGCCTACACATATTCTTACACATGCAGAATGAACAGCGTAAGTTCTTCATACTGCCAAACTTTTGTTGGCAACAGATCAGGACATCAATAGTCCTCTCACTGATGCAAAAGGTTTCTGTACAGAACCACAGTGGCAGCACCATTGTCTGCCATTTGTTTTCACATGCAAAATGATGTAGACAGAAGCCTTCTGAAGAAAAAGTAGGTTTAGCAAGGCACTTTTTCCTCTGAGGCTGTATTTCCCTAGGATAGGAGTTGGATGCCTGTGCTCAAGGTTTCTCCTACACGAGGTGTTAAGCTGAAATCACAATTACAGAACATATAATCAGGTCAAAACTGTTAACCTTATAAAGAATTATTGATCCCAGCAAAACATATGCATTTCATCAGAAGGTGAGGTAGTAACTGAGGAAATAAGTTGGGAAGTATAGTCACTAGATTAGTGGGGAGAAACCTGCAAGAAATCCTTCAGCAACTTTTATGAAGCCCTCAGGAACAGAGTCATGAAACTTTGGTGGAATTTCTTGCATTTCCTGTAAAACGGTTTCTATGTTTTACAAGAGTCTTACAGATACCTGAGGAACTTTGCAAGATTTTGTATGCAGGAAACAAACTAAACAATGTGCACTAATATTTCAAACAATTTAAAATTTAACAATATTTTGAATTTTTGTCCTAATGTATATCATGGAGAATTTCAGTTCCTGAATTCATACTTTTGTAAAAATATTCATGTCTTTTGGGAAATATTTTAAAAGCTGTGCACTTGTCCAAAAAAATCAAGGAGGCGCAACAGCTGAACATTAGCTAATCATCTACTGTCCATTTTTTAGTTCTGTTTTCTTTCTTGCATTAGCATTTTTCCTTGTTTTGTTCTCTTGTCTAACACATTTTCTGTGATCTCTGATCTCAAAACCAGCAACATCTGTTACCCTGTTTTGCATCATTAAAAATCACAAAAACTCAGGAAATAAAGTCCAAATTTATATAGAAACTCACCCGAATCCCATTGCAGAGCTTTTATTTTTCTGTTGGTAGAGCATGTGCAGGTGTATCCATACATGACACAATTGAATATTCGTCCATCCATAATGCAATTTTTAGCAATTTCCGTAACAGCTTCCTCAATTGGCTACAGAACATTTTCATTATTTCTTAGTGTGATCTGATATATGTTGCCTCCACTGTTGTTCCTAGGAGAAGAATATATTCTCAGTAAATTGTTTAAAGCACAAGAAAATGACAGCATGACAACAGATTACTCTTCCTTTTTAACTCGCTGTTTCATCTGTCGAGTTCGCTGCTTGTTGGACAGTACTTCTGGATTCCTTGTAAGTACAATTTCACTTAGATGACTGTAAGCTTGACATAATAGATTTTAATTACTTCATATGAAAAATTCTTCAACATAAATATTGTGGAGACCCATGGACAGGATACACTTTTCTTTTGCTGTGCACTAGCAAGAAACACCTAAAGATAAGTATTAATATATGTGAAGAGTGATGGGAGAAAAGAAGGTTGTAATACTGGAAATTGAAAGAATTTAAAACTTCTTATGTTTTAAGATCTTTTTGACAATATCTGTCCTCAATTTGTATTGGGCGCAGTACAAGGGTGGCAAGTCTGAATTTCAACAATTAACATTTAAGCACAAGGTATTTGCTTTAAGGAGAAGAAAAAATAATGATCCATTTTCCCCTTTTGTAAAGAATCCTTTAATAACAAACCCCAGAATTAGAAAGTCTCTTGCATGCTCTGTACTAGGAGTGGCTCATTTCTAGAAATCACATCTTCTCCATTCTGTTAGCAAAGACCAATGCTGCTTCTTCTTAGGGGAAACTCCAGCACGTGCGAAGAAAATGAGAGGATCAGCATGAGACTGGGAAATGCGAGTTCTGTCTCAGATGCTCATTTGCTGGAAGCCTATGGGTCTTAACAGCCATCATTTCTGCATCCCTGCTTTAATCTCTGGAAAATGCCTAACTCAAATGGGCTGATTTTTCTCTGGGCATTTTTTGGTAGTTAATATTTTCACTGAGAGGCAGCAGCTTGCTATTAACTTGATCCCCGCCTTCTGACTTAGACATTTGAGGCAGGGACGGATGGCTCCTCCCAAGCTATGCACTCTGTACCTGGGTATCTTGGCCCTTTCTTTCCCTTGGCATCTGGCTGCACAGTCTCTGGGTTGTGCCAGTCCATATACTTCTCAGAGAAAGTGCAGAGCAAGAGGAAAGAAACTAAGAGACCTTCTCACTGAGAGAACAGAGCATGGAAAAATAATGGTTCCAGCTTCAGTGGGGTACAGAGGAAACAACTGTTTGCACCACTGTACACTGCCTGTTTTGGTGAACAGAACATAACACAGATCTTCTACTTCTGAGTACACAAGAGAGAAAAAAACTCAACCAGCCTCAAAAGACTCATTTTATAGTTGATAGTACCTCCACCCACCCTGTCTCTGAAATGGCATGGCTTAAATTATATGAGTAAAATTAAATTCCTAGTTTTAATCCCTGATTCAAAACTGGGATTAGTGTTAAATAATACAGTCCATAGGTTGTATTAGTATTTTAAATGTTTATACACTAAATGCTTAAGTTGTTGTTTGGTTGGTTGTTTTTTTTTTTTTCAGACAATGCAGTTCCAAGGCAAACTAAAGTTTCTCTTTGGACAAAGGAAGAAGTCCTCATCAGGAACAGTATTGCCACCTCAGCTGTCCTTATTCTGCATAGTGGTACCACTTCTGCTCCCTTCTGTGACAGAGATGAAGATGAAAAGCCTGCTTGTGAAAGCAAAACACAAAGCTGATGATGCAGCAGCAGCGAACACCAAGTATTTACAAATTATTCTTTTGGCATTTAGTGAAGATTATGGGCTATTAAGCATGTAAAAAACACAAATTATGCTAAATATCTCTCCATTTTAAAACTCTGTCTTAGAAAAGTGAATAATTTATCTGGATTTAACTATTGAATACAAAATAAATATAATACAATTACTATAATAGAACATAATAGGATACAAGACGATGTAATATATTGTACTCTATTTATAATATATGTTAAGTATTATATTTCAATACACAAAATTTTATAATAAAAATGGAACATCAGGATGTCTTTCTAACCTTCAGGAGTTACCAATGCAGTAAGCCAGTCTACTAGCTATAAAAGTGGAAAAGGAAAAGTATTTTTACTGCGAGTTTTCAAATTTCAGTATCTTTTGCTAACACTATTATTTCGACTGGCACATTTTGGTAACAAACAAAGGAAAAGGAAAACTTCAGGAAGGTGAATGTGTGTCTGTGGGGGCTGTTCACATAGAGTCCAATGAGTTGTACTTGGTGTATGCATTTATCTTTCAACAGAAGTTTTATGAACACGTAAGTTTACAATTGCACTAAATGTCTTGGGGGTGATCAATTGGTAGCAATCACAAAAGATCAGGACGGATTGTGTTCAGACTTATCTCCTTCCTAACACATATTTTTGTTACTCTTCTATGTCAGAATTTTAGTTGATGTTTGGGGCTAGGATCATACTTGCCCTTATTTGCTTAAATATAACCTTACAGTAATGAGTTCTATTGCTGTGAAGCAAAATGCTTGTCAGCATGACTGACAGTACCATAACTTGGCTTTTAATTGGATTATGCTTGTGTATGTGTGGATTCACTATCCAGATGTATAATGTGGTTCTAGCACATACATCCTTTTGACAAGTACTAAATTGCTGGAAGTCTGGTAAAATGGACTATGCAGGCTTTTGGAATAGAGTAGGAAAAGCATTTCTACTTGCTAGTTTTTCCAGTAGCCCGGGTGAAATTAACTGATGATTGGAACTGAGCTCTTAGAAGAGAGGTGTTTTACCATCTGACTGGACAGTGGCCAAGGATTTAACAAGTATGAAGCAACCATTTATCTTCAGGATTTCCTTTGGTTCAGGCCTGAAGCATGGTAGCCAAGGATGGTGGGCAGATTTACACAGTCTTTTTCTTTTTTTGATGGTCTTAATGAAGGGAAGCATTTGTAACACAGTGTTACAGACATTGCACTCTTTTCAAACCCTGATTCAGGCATTTTCAGCTAAAGATTGGAAGAAATACATTCAAATCATATGGTGCTTATCGCAAAATTGAAGTCACGCTAAGTCTTAAATGCATTGCTGATCACTTTGATGTACATACCTTGAATGTAACTCGAATAGGAAGACCAAGGATATACACGGCGTTTGTCTCAATTCCAGATGAAATTTATTTTTCCAAATATAGTAAGCCATGAGCAGAATATTCCTAAGCATAACTATTCCTCTTAATTGAATACAGAACTCCAGGCACACACTACTTTGAGCGACCAAATGATGCAGGAAAAAGATAATTATTTAGTGTTAGTTGCTCCATACTTAAAACATACGCTTTTGCTAATGGTCACCAGCTTGAAGGTCATATCTTTTAGAGTCTGTGATTCTATTGTGTTTCATTGACTGACAAAGAGTTTTCCACATTTTCTGCCCTCTACAGCTCCAGTTCAAAAAGCAGTTCAGGACCATGTGAAGCAACAGAATTATATGAACGAAACAGTCACCATGAAGGCGCCGCCTTCACTAATGCATTACAGATTGCTGAAAACCAAATCAAAGGTACTGCTAAGCACTTCTAGATTATATACAGTTTATGGGAAAAGAACCTCATCTTTTATTTTCTCCTGATAGGTTTTTCAGGTTTTGGTCCCAATGCTCTCTTTCTTCTTCTCCCTAACACCTCTTCTTTAAAAAAATGCAAAAAAATTATCCACTTCGAAAGATAATACTGAATCAGTCTGTGATTTCAGAGTGGGCAGAAAATTTACAGATGGTAAATATTTACAATATTACCAGAAAATTTACAATCATGGTAAATAGTAAATAGTAAATAAATAGTAAAAGATTAATAATAAAGAAAAATAGTAAAGAAAAATAGTAAAAGAATACTCAATGTATGCTTGCTTAAAAGTTGCAGCACTGAATTTAATAAGATTATGTGAAAATCCTAATAATTAATAACAATATCTATCCCTCTCTGAGGAAAACTTGGATGATATGTTACACATGTTAGTTTTCCCCAAAGATTAGAAAACAGAGGAAAATTAGAATGCATTGTCTTTAAAACTCATGATGCGCCCACAGCTTTGACTCATGCTTTTCCAGTGCTTGGCTGTGGAAAAATTGTGAGAGTCTATGCTCTATTTCAGATTTTACAGTGGATAAAATTTTGATGGTAAGTCTACCCCACTGGGCAACTTCTTCTTGAGCAGACTTGTACTCATCCTTCCATCATATCTGCTGGAAATCTTTAATGTCTAAAACCATTCCTCTCTTACAGACCCATTTTCCATGAACATTTTCTTGTTGGTATAGTACTACTACTACTGAGAGGAAAATATTATAAGGAATGAGTAATACTGAAAAATCCTTGGTTACAGTTTAAGTGCTTTACTAGGCTTTTCAAATTTCAGTTTTAAAACATGATTTTCTTCATTTTGTGAGATATTTTAGCTTGTACTTTCCTATGCTGATGCTTCTGGGGCAACAGAGAAACTTTTTTTGCAGTTTAGGTAACAAAAAATACTTAATACTGCTTGTATTAAAATCTATTTTCTTTTAAATTATATAGCAAAGAATAATGGAGAAAATGGCATTTCTTTAGTCAAAGTACAAACAAATGAAGATCACTGGGTCTGGGTTCAAGCTAACACTCAACTTCTGTATCGAAGTGGTTGTTCAGAATACGTCCTTGCCCAACAGCAAATGCTAAAGTAAGTATATTTTCCAGTACCAAAAAGAAAGAAAAGTAGAAAAATGAATGTATTCTTTTTGTATGAAATCTTTAAAAGGCTCCACTGACCTAAGAGAAGAGCTGAATGAGAAAAATTTGGTTTACTTATGATATGGAAATCTATTTCTATCTTGGAACATATGAAATGGCTGTTACAGTCTGAAACAATATTTCTGTCTTCAGTCTTTTCTTCTTCTGAAGTTGAGTGTACATATACACTACGTCAGAAAGAAAATACTTGTTTATTAATATTTGACTTTCTTACACAAAAAAAAATTTGGATTTCGTTTTACTTTGCAGCTGAAAACTTCGTCTCCCAGTTTTTCTGCTTATCAACACTTGACTATGTTAAGCTTTTTTTTCCCTTCATGTATGACAGTTGTGTTCATGTTTTTAGTTGTGTATGTGCAACATAATCTAAAGAAGGGTTCATACTCATATTCATTGTATGTTTGTAGATAGATACATCTAGTTGCTTGTAGGCTCAGTCATGGAGTGTAATCTAATCTCAGATTTGCACTCAGAGAGGACTTCTTGGATGAGTTTTACCCTTTCCTCCCAAACAGGCTTTTCATCTTTCCCCCATGGGACTGTCTGTTCCAGTTCCTGTGGGCCTTGTTGAAGTATCTCTTCAAGATTGTCTGAGGGAAGAGATAAGAGAGTGGACACAATGAGCAGGGGCCAGGAGTTTTACGTAGCCACCATCTGGCCCAGTGTTAAAAATGTGGTTGTTATCCTGGATTTTTTCCTTTAGAATGCCTTGCAGGTGGAAGAAATAATTGAAAAGTCTTTGCACTTCTAGAGTAAATATTCCTTGCAGGTAGTGTATCTCCCAATATCCACATGACTGCAGGGCAGCTCCTACCTAAGGATGCTGGAACTTTTTACCTTTACTGGGATGGTGCAAACATCATCTTGCTGTGTGAGGGAATGAATTTCTATTAAGAAGAAGATTAAAAGGGGCTGTTTCCTTTATTAGTTTCTCTACTTCCAAATTGTTCTTTTGTGTAATTAAGCATGTTTCTTTAGCTACATTTTTACTTTCTGAATGATTAAAATCCTTCCTTTCTTCTTGATAGTTCCTGCAGACTGAAGTATTACAAGATTTGGCCTTGGTGAATATATTCAGTTCCATCTTAGTCTGCAAGAGACTTTGTATTTGCTACTACGTTTTTTTTTGTTGTTGCTAAAATGTATGCTGTTTTCTGGGAAACATACATTCTTTTGGAGAATTTTCACGGGATACTATTTCACTGTAAAATTCTTCATTTGGAGGTTTAACTTTTTTTGACTATTTCATTTTGTTCGGTCCTTTGTTTCTCGATTTGACCATTTTCTGAGAAGCATGTTCTGCAGCAAACTTGTATCAAACCATTTGCATCTCAATACTGTCAATAATAAAAATAAGAATATTTAGCAGAGGACTGAAAATATTTAAAACGTTAGAAAAAAAAGAGAAAATATTCTTCTTTCGTGGTGTACATTATTAGTTTCTCTCTTTGTAACAACATGGACTCCCTCTACTGGAAGATCCCTTACTTGCACATTGATTCGATACTTAAGAAAAAATTCTATTGTGACCTAAGAAAAAGACTTCTAAACCCCTTAGTAGGTTTTCAGGTTTTCACATGAAGTTTCCTATTGAGATGTCTGCTTCTTGTTTGGAGAGGGATGAGGTGGTTTCATAGCACTGACCCTGCAGGGTTGGGAATCAGCATATTAGTGAATTCAAGACCTGAATCTCAGGATTTGGACCCTAGTTCTGAAAACAGCTGCTTCAGGCATGGAAGTGCTCAGGCAGCACTCTCTGCCAGTGTTCTTCTTTAATGTTGAATACTTCAGCTGGAGGTCATGGAAAATTAATTTACTGGCCATCTTAGAAAACAAAAGGCAACATAAAATAAGTTAGACATATAAAACAAACCTACACCCAATATTAACATCTGTGACTATTCAGTTATTTAATTTGGGCATTTTATTTCCTCTCAGCTGTATTATTGAAATATAAGACCCCTGTGGTTCTCCCTCAAATCACTCTGATCAGAAAGCTCTTCTGTGTCCAAATAACTCCTTGTTAACAAAATACATCTCATTTAAGATACTATTTGTATTTTATCTCTAGAATTTTCTACACACAAATATTATTTAGATATATTTCAAGGGAAGAAAAAAAGTGTAAGGGAATTACTGTACACATAATTAGGTCTTTATTGAACTATGTGCCCAAAATGGAAGAGAAAATTCATGATGGAATTCAAATGAAGCAATGCCTCAGAAAGTTAGCTGTGCACACACATTGACACCCAGGTGCAGGGACACTCTTGTTCTCTCAAACAAATGCAAAGGTTATGTGCACAACAGTGTGAAAGTCCCATATTGAGGACAATGTATGGCTTGTAACACATGTTGAGCCACTCTGTATCCCAGAAAACAACCATTTAGAAACCTCTGACTGACTGACTTTCTTTTCTACTCTTATTGAAAGGGAAGAAGATGAACAACTGAAGATACTAAGTGGTTTTGCCAGTTTGAAAGGAAACCTGGAGGGGCTTTCCTATAATAGTGCCATTGAAACTCTGGGCCAGTGGAAGCATCTTAACTGGGCAGCAGTGAAGAATGAACAAGATAATGTAAAAGTGAAGTTTGAGCCTCATACTAATGGTGAGTGTTTTATGCAAGAGGAACCTCTCAGTTCTAACACATCAGTTTTAGGCATTCAAAACAACTGCACCACAAACAGTAGCTGGACTTTAAGAAACTCGAGTTCTTGTTCTATGAGCCAGCGAATGAACACTTGTCCAAACAGGAGAGCTGGATCATTCTACAATAGAGACCAAAATTTCTTAAATTTGGCATCAACTTGTTCTTCCCACTGGGGGAGCACAGAAAATGGCCAGTCTTACTTGGGGCTCCAACAACGCTGTGCAGAGAACTATGCAACAGACCACCTGAAGCTGCAGAGACCATTAATATCCTCAGAGTCTCTCTATGACACTGCTGTTCCCTTGGAGATGCCTATCAAAACAGAATACGATTCTGATTCTGAAAACATTGCTGATAACTACCTGCTGTCGCAGAGCCGAGCCTGGCTGGATGAGAGTGGCTCAGTGAGAAAGCAGGTGTCCAGCTATCCCAACAGAATGTACCTCAAAACAGAACCGGACCTCTGTGAGCCAGCCCTGCCTTGCCAGAAGCCAAGGCACTGCCTTTACACACCACATAATTGGCAATGCATCATAGCAAATCATCCCAACAACCTGAACTTGAACAGAGCTTGCAAGGGTTCACGGAACAAGGAGGTGGCCCCATTCTGCCCTCAGAATGCCTCCGTATGTTTGGAAAGCATGCCCGACCTGCCACACACAGCTTGCTACAGCCACTTCTACAGCCCCAGCCCAGGGGAGGAGAAAGAGCAGATTAATGAGGTGTTCAAAGTGCCATGTGAATTTAAAAACCCCTGCTTGGTTCAAGCAATCAAGCGTGAGCCCCTGGATTCTCCACCGTTGTCCAACAGTGGACAGAACAGAGTACACGCGAGCTTTCCTGAAAATACATTAGCAAGTCCTGTGCCTCATAAAACCACTGAATGTACATTTTTGCAATAGATTTTATAACATTTGAAATATTTATAATGTTAAAAGCAAGAAGTTGTAGATTCTCTTCCAGTTTGGTTAAATGAGTTACTAAAATCAAAAGCCAGTGGAAAGATTTTGAGTGTGTGTGTGTGTGCACCTGTGTGTGAAAAGAAACAGACACAGGTACACACATCCTCCCCCCCCCCCCCCCCCACTGCCCTTCTCTTAGTGATCCTTGTGAAGAGGAAAGAAAGATTAAACCTCAGGCACAGAAAAATAATTATTACTTGCTGCACAGGTATACCTGATCATTTTTCTTTATCACCTTTCCTCTCTTGTCTATACTTCACTAGCAAGGTCTAGCAATTTCTGTTTCCTTTGGTTTGTTTTTCTCAAGGTGATGTGATGCCTCTGTGCAAACCAAAAATGTTTATGGTCTTCAGTGTGGCTAGTTCACCTTAGGAGTTCTTGCTTTATAATTATTTTTCTACTCTCATAAGAAGGATCAGCTATTCCTTCATCCCAGCATTAAATTAATGGCAATAGGAAAGGGCTTCACAACACAACATCTTAATTTAAAAGGACCACATTAGTAAAAACAATGACTTTCATAAATGCATTATAAATTATTTCAAACTTCAACTGAAGTTACTCCTAAGTTTCTTGATAATATTATTGTTTTAGAATCCATTTTTTTCCATTTTAATGCCATCAGCCTTTCATGTTGCTGCTGAAAGACTGAACAATGGGATGTAATCCACTTCTATAAATCAGTTACAAAATGTTGTTAAGTATATGGGAGAACAAAGTATTTCTCCAATTATTTTCCTTACTGTTACTTGTAACATTAACAAAGGAAAAGCACTTTTTCACTTGATAGTATTTCTTTGACTGATAGCAGCTTATTAGATATCGTCACCTTACATCAAAACCAAATCCCACACTAAGATTATTTTCAAAAACATCCTCGTTTCAATCCCAAAAGAAACCCTTAATCTCACTGAGAGGTAACTGGTGGATGCATACCTTTCAAAAGCACTTCAGTGCACTGTAGTGCTTTTGAAAACAGAGTATATACTTCTCTTTGAACCCAGACAGTAATGTATTTCCACAACAAAAAAATAAAATTATATTTTGGGTTTTGTTATTGTTGTAGTTTGACTCCTGCACTAACTTTTGTTTTAAAATTGCACTATTTCAACTTTTTATCAACTTCACCTATATAAAAACCACATCATTTTAAAAAAAAATGCTTAGATGTATGTATATGTGCTTTTTGAAAGAAGCCCTGTAATGAATGTTTTCTTTTTCAAAATGTTATAAATAATTATAATGTCTTCCTTTCTCTATCTAAGGGCATGGCGTTTTTTACATGCCAGAAGAGAGGCATAAAATTCTCCAAAATATTTTAAATATGTGGGATAAGTCGAGTTTTCAGGTAGTGCAATGGTTCTGCACCTGGGAGGCTGCTCTTCTCCAAGAAGACTGACCATCTTTTCTGATAGAAATTACTGCCTGTACATTAGAGTTGGCAGGTGTAAAGATACACATTCTCTGCATGCCAATTAAGTGCTTATGAACTGTGGTATGATCTGAAATGCACACTGGACAGTAAAGCAGGGCAACAATATCTTACTGTATTTCAGGTTAAATCTGCCATAGTCCACTTGACTGTATCCAAGCCATGAGAATGTTACCTTTCTGGTGTCTGAGGTACATCAGCTCCCTGCTGGCTGTGTGCTGCCGCTTATTTGAGACAGTCTTGATATCCTTGCTTTAATACTCCTGCCAGTGGTTGCAGTGCAATATCAGACCCTGTTCTGAAGTGAGACCACAGTGGTGGAATTTACACTGCTCTCCAGTACACCACTGTCCATATCACATAAATTCAAGCCAAACTGCAAAAATACTTGTGGGCAAGCAAACTTGTTGCTCATGCAGAGTGAGACTGCCATAAATCAGTGTTGCTGCACAGCCTCTGCCTCACTGATTCGCTATCTACATAATTACAAGCAGCAGTTCTTTACACTCTCACAGAGCTGCTGTCATAGTCCTTTGCTTGGCATGCAGCAGTGGCACTGCTTATGTGCTGGTGCCAGACACTCTACTGTGTGCCTCATAGCTGCTTGTTGGGTTGTGCTATGAACCCTGTAACATTCTCCAGTCCAGCTCCTTGTGCAGCTGCCTGGCAGAAATGAGATGATGGGGAGAAAGGGTAGTGTGGGAATAGGTGGCTGGGGGCAACTGGAGGACACACCCACATGACTTCTGAAAGCAGCTTTTTAAGAATCACTGTCACACCCCTTCGAATGAGAGTACCTGGGCTTGGTTTCACACTGCCTAGTACTTTCTCACATCATTTGCATTGATGAAGTAAAACACTGTTATCTTCATCTGGACATGCTGGTGCCATTTTGCAGGATGGGAGTGGTTACACCAGGTGCAACTCTGTAGAGGACTGTGCCACCAAAAGCCTTGTCTATGCTTAGAAATATTACCTGCTGTGACTACAGTGGGAGAGCTCTACCAGCCAGATTTCTCTCTTCAGTGCAGAAGTAATTTATACTAACAACAGAAAATCTCTATTGCTCTCTCTGTTACAAAATTCATTCTTTTTTGTTGACATAACTCTCAAGCTTTCTGGGCTCATATCAGTTATAATTATTTTCCTCATGTTTCCAACAAACCCAGACAGATTTTACACATCTTGATTGATATTACAGAGGTAGGTGAAGCTTCTGCCTGTAAGGGAATGTAATCTGATACATGAGATGTAATGGCCTTCTAGAAGGATGGATGAATGTGTGACTCAAAAGTGAGATGTCACCTTCTGACTCCCTGCTGTGTAAATGCAGTTACATTTATTATTCCATAAAGTCTGAAACCAAGAATAAACACACTTATCCTGTACATCACATTTGATTTTGGCCTACTTAATTTGTGGCTGAGTTCTTATTTCAGGTCTCACAAGAAAAAATGTGGTATGAGTAGAATTTCTTCTAAATTACCACACATGCAGTACAGCAATCTCCCAAGAACTGGGCTTATGGAGAGATCAGCAGTTTATCCTCTTTTTGGGCAATTGCCAACCATTGTTGGTAGTAAACAAAGACCAGTTCCTTCTAAGTACTTAGAAAGAACAGAGGAAATAAACGCTTAAAAATAATCTCTTGCCATTTGTGTTTAAGGCACAGATATGCCTTCATCCTCTCCCCATGATATGTGCCCTGGATTGAGTCGGGCCTGAAATCTGACATTGCATTGTACCCTGTTAAATTACCACTGATTTAATCTATAAAACCTTTTTGTATGAAGACATTAATGACCCCCTGGCACTGACCAGTAAATAGGATGAAAGAGAGAGCAGTTCTTTAAAATGGTTACATTTTCTTAGTGGTTGTTGCCGCTTTGGTATTATTCTAAAAACTAGCACTGAGAAGTAGGATTTAAGATATTTTCAGTCACTGGTGTTTAGCTTTTATCCTTAATGAACTGGCATTTGTATCCCTTCAGCGCAACCCTAAAGTCTGTTTTAGGAGCCTCCCAATGCATTTATTGTAGCAACAATAAAAAATTATTCTTGTAGAAGAAATGCCTAGTCAAATGGTTGCCTAATAGGAACTTGGGGCATTCAGGCCATAAGAAATGCCTGACTGATAATAGCATTCAAACTTCCTCAGCCATAAACTCTTCAGAGGCTGAGACAGAATGGACTCATGAATTCCCTGATCTTTGGGGAGGGTATATTTTGGTGTGGAAGGTGAGCAGTTCCAAAAGCTGTGAGAAGGTGTCTCCCGCTGGGATGTTACTTGGTCCACAGAGAGCAGAGACAATATTATCAGTGCTAAAGCTGCTGATCAAGGTCTTGACTTTACTGAGAATGTGACCTGATTTCAGCTGTCAGTGGACAGCTGCTGAGCACCATACAAATGCTACTCAAACACTGTTGAAAGCTACTATTTTTACTGAGAAACAACATGATTTGAGGTAGGAGCTTGAACAGCAAAAAGAGGGGATTTTCCTGCACTTACATAGTGACTGAAACTGGGGCAGACCTCCACTGTAGGTAACACTATAAATAATTTACATTGACTTAAAAGTCTTCAGACACCAAAATAAAGCTCTGTTTCAAAAATTCTGTGTGAGGGCAGCACTGTGGGAGTGGTAAGCTTGTTTCCGTTGTCCTCAGTTTGGAGATTTAACAAGGGAAATGAAAGATTAAGAGACTGTACCTAAATCCACTGTAGGAAAGACTAAACTTCCTATTCTTTGATTGTAACATGGTAATGCAAAATTTAAGTCTGTGGTTTACCCACCTTTTATTGGAACACAGCCATGTATTCTTAAAGTTCTTACATCTGAGTCTGCTCTGGATGGCTTAGGGAAGTCTGACATTTGAGCATCAGTCAGTTCAGTAAGACTTTAGGTGCTGATCTTTTGATATAGTATTGAGATCGACAGAGCACGTGCAATCCTTCTGGAAATTCCTAGTGCTTAAAATACTTAAGAGGCAACAAGCCTGAGACAAGGAATATTCTGTGGGATAAGATCAGCTTCTGCTGCCTAGAAGCTTTTCTTAACTCTTTGTGTTGAAGCCATACTGGAACTTAAATAGGACAGCCTCACCCACTGTAGTTACTTCAAGAAACCCATTATTTTCTCTTAACAAGGTGTTATGTTTCAATTAAAATAGTTAAAAGGCATAATTTCCCCTACCTATGAATACATATATTGCCTTAGGTAATGGTAAAAAAATTAACATACTTTTATTCTTTCATTTGAGTGTCACTTAACCAAGAAAACCAACCTCAGAATGACAGGGGTATAGAATGGTTCTATTTTTCTTGTCTATCTGCTCGTTTCCTCTCTTTCTCTCTCTCTACTCTTTTAGAGTGTAAACATTCAAAATGGAAATACTTTCCTGATCATACTGAGACAAAAAACCTGAACGTAAACTAGACTGTAGAAAATGTCTCAGTAGAACAGGACTTCCTCTCCCTGGAGTTCCTTCTTTTAAATCTTGCCAAGTCCTACGTGAAACTGCGAGTCTCAACTGAAAACAGGCATCTGTAACATGTAGGGAGCAAGAGATTGTGCAGGTGGCCATGCTCACATTGTAGTCACAAGACTTTTATCCAGCTGAAGGAGATTCATACAAGAGGCCTGCACCGGGTAGCTTATGTTCATAGGCACTGCCACCCTGACAAACAGATCTTTGTCACGTTTCAGTGACATGTGGCGTGTTCTTGTCACTATGAATACATTTCCCTATCATGCTATCAGAATGCCTCTGAGCAAAGTCATCAGCTACATTCTAAACTCACAAAGTACTTTTAAAAAAAACCAACCCAAATGTCTGGAGATCCAAGCATTTGCTTGTGGTTAGGCAAAGGTGTTCTTTGAGTGGAAGTTTGGAAGAAAGTAAAAAAAGAAAAAAATTGTTAAGACAAATTTTGGGGAGAGAAAAGATATATTGCCATCAAGGTGTAATTATTCTGTGACTACAGCATTAATTCTTCATCCACTGTTAAAAATTCTGTGGTCTGAAATCACGTCCTCTTTTTCTTTTTTCAGTAGAACTGATTTTGTAACTTTTCAGGTTAAAAATAATTCTTGAGAACAAGGATTGAGGCATTTCAATGCTAAGCTGCATTTCTCAATCGGACTGAAAAAGTCATTCTAGGAGGCATGAAGTGCTCCCGTTCCTTTCCTGGGGCTAGTCTTCCAAACTCTGGCAAATTCAGTGTGTGCATTATCTCTCTTGCTGCTGGTAATTGTGCAGCTGATGCTCTAACTATGCAGTCCAAAGTTTTTCAATATTTCCTTGATGCAACAAGGCTCCAGGGACAGCTCCAGTTTCACATTTGTACTGGTAGAATTATGGTAAACAAAGATGTGGCAGAAGGCAATAGAAAGAACATCAGCTGCTTGGCTAGTCTTATTAATTCTATTTCAGCAATTAAAATGCTATGTTAGAAAAAAACATGTGAACTTCTGGTCTAGAGCGCCTCATTCTGCACCACAGGATGGTGTAAACTCTCCCTTCTGAACCTCTTTTTTTAATTTTTTTTTTTTATTTTTAATTTCTGGACCACATGTATCCTCCCTGTGCTCATTTAAAACGTGAAATAAGGAGAGGCAAACATCAACTGTTGTATGGGGTTTTTTTTTTCTAATTCTGTCTTTTGAGAAAGAACTTCAAAAAGGCAAAAGTTATCTTAGTTCTCAATAACAGGATTCAGTTTTTGTTTCTACTCTTACCATAACTAAGAAAATTCTTCCTCTGCATGGTCAACAAACTTCCCTCTTCTGAAAGGGTTCTTCCTGACACCCTCTCCCCCCTGAACTCCTTCTTAACCAAACCAAAGAACACTTCCTTAAAGGCAATTTTCTTTTCTTTCTCTAGCTTTTCCACCTTTGTGATTGCTTAGGATGGTACATTTTGGTCTCCACCCTTGCTGTTTTCTGTGTCTGTAGCTTTATTTCCACTTCAGGCATACTTCAAAAGTTTTGCCAAAAGAACAGTGTTAGGCAGAAGTGCAATCCCCCATTTCTCCCTGCCCTCCTTAATAAGACAGAGGTACTCACTAATTACAGATGTACCCCTAAACCAGACAATAGGTCACTCTGCTGGTGAAACATCCTCTCTTCAGGAGTCTGTACTGCCAAGAAACCACCAGCTACCACCAATAGTTTAGTGCTGCAAGTATATAAATAATGCCAAATCCTTTTTTTCTTTAGAAACGGTCTCTCTTTCAAACAATCAAGGAACTAATTTTCTCCTTTCTTCTTCTCTCATTTTTGTCTACGTGGGTTTATTCTTTCACTGCGCAATTGCACTTTAAATCTGCAATTTTTTTTTTTTTTTTTTTAAATTAAGAAGGGTATGGAAGCATTACACGATGTGTACAGTGCAGTGTTTTTAACTAGTCCATTTTAGATTTGGAGATTAGAACCACAAACACAGATCAGGAATTTTAATGTGACTCCATGTAAAAGACTGACTGTTACAGAAATGCCCATGAAAAATATGAGTACCCATAATATCATCACCGAAGGGATATAATCTGCCATCACACTCCACTAATAAACCTGTACTAAAAGTGCCATTCCTGCATCTTCTGCAGAAACACAGTGGAGGACAAGACTAACTCTTAGCAATCTGGTCTAGTGGAAGGTGTCTGTGCCCATGGTAGGGGGGTTGGAACTGGATAATCTTTAAAATCCTTTCCAACCCAAACCATTCTATGATTCCATGATTAACAAACAGGTGTATGGAATTCTACCAACAGTTTTGGCCTATCTGGCACTCCATGATCCCCCAACATCTTTTGGGGGAGTGTGTATTTCTGGAGAGAACACTGCAACCACCCCAGCTCTATTTGAAAATGTGCTAGATGTTGCAGCTAATGCCTGCACTGGGACATGTGACCGAGGCACGAATGCTGCCCACCTGGGGAGGTGAAGCAGCAGACAGGCACAGCTCCAGCCCCGGAGAAGCCAATGCAGGGAATCCTGTGGGATCACCTTTGGTCATGTGTAACCCAACCAGCACCACTGGCTGTGCTGCTTCGTGTACAGGAGTATCATAGGTGTCACGGTATATCACTCATATACCTGTAAAATATATTGTGGCTGATTCAAAGCAGGCAGTGACCTGTGGATTTGACGTTCTGGCATGTTGTTTAAACCCGGTGCACTTTTCTGTTGTGTTTTGTACTGTCTCCTCAGCCTGCTTTTAGAAGGAACTTTCAAGCATACTTCTTAAATTATATTTTACATTTATTACCAGGCAAAAGCATAAAGCTGAGACATTTTAAAATAAAATGTTTGCATTTAAATTAACGCTGCTGCTGCTTGTGTTTCTTGCTGCTTCCCTGTACTGGGCCCAGTAACCCCCTCGCAGTGGGCCCAGCACTCCCCAGCCTCAACTGGTTCCAGTATCCCCTCTGGACTTGTTCCAGCATCTGTCCACCCTGGGCCCCTCCCAGGATCTGCTCTGGATTGGTCCCAGTACCCACCCCCAGCCTGAACTGGTCCCAGTATCCATCCTAAACAGGTACAGGCACCCACCCTGGTCTGAACTGGTTGCAGCAGCCTCTCTTGGCCTCAACTGGTCCCCGCATCCCCCCTGAACTGGTGCCAGCATCCTCTCCTTGAAGTCCTCCCGGAGTCTCTTCTGAACTGGCCCCAGTGTCCATCCTGAAGTGGTCCCACCACGCACCCTGGCCTGGTCCCGAGCTCCATCACGGCTCGGCCGGTCCCGGTTTCCTCCCTTGCTCCAGGGGGAGCCAGGCCGGGGGCGGGAGGGGGGCGTGGCCTGGGGTGGGGGCGTGGCCTGGGGTGGGGGCGTGGCCTG